>NC_037592.1:30952715-31155215 GCF_003073045.1 Pomacea canaliculata | reverse complement strand
CACACTGACCAAAGTACCAATAAAATTCACGTTTCCTCTCACTAAAGATGGTAATCCCAGTAAAGTTAACTAAGATTTCTCAAAGCACGCCTCTGATAACACAAACAAAAGTTATTTAATATAATTACATTTTTAACCAAAAAAGTCTTAATTCTCAAATTTTCACAGTCCCTCGTTCACGTACCGCATCCCCACAAATTTCATTTCAAAACAGTCACGTTATGTATGTTCTTCTGCATCGATATTTCTTAGGTGTAGTTTTAGTCTATTGATATGATTTTCGACATACAATTTACTGATGATGCTGATGATGCGATAGTTTGGAGACAGCTGTATGTTACCTTTTTTATTTTTAGGGTGTCACAATGAAAGACTGAGTCCATGGTGCATGTGTCTTTTGAAACAACTCTGTATATACTTTTTTCATTCTCACAGCTGACAGCTATCAACTTTTTTCGTTTAATGACTAATCGTTTATTAGTATCATCGCTTATCTCTTTGTCCCCACTGAACCCATTCCTGGCACACCAAGTCAGAGTCAATGTGACCTAGACTGTGGTTTCAGATACCTGACGCTGATTCTTATGTAGTATCTCTGGTATTAAAATGAGGACACGCCATCCAACATGACATAGGTCATTAGTATGTTCTTCAGATCTTGTTTCAAGATGTTGATTATAACCTTTCAACCAGACTGACTAAATCTTTTGGGATGAGGTCGACTCATTGTGACTTTCTTTAGTGACATCAGTGATGCCACTGCTTCTTCACAAAGGGGGAGGGGTTGAGATATCCGCATATCTTAGGTGATATTAGTTCTGCATTCAATACAGTTCAACCAGACCTTCTGGTTTTGAGACTGATTACTGATTTTGATCTTCCCCATCAACTGGTTTTGGGGATAGTGGATTTTTTTGACTTGCAGACAGCAGGGGTTTGTGTAAACAGTCACTGTTCTGATATTGTTACAAGTACCAGGTCCCTACAAGGCTGTTGTCTATTAGCCCTGTTGTTTATCATGTACACTGACAGCTTCCTGTTGATACTGGTGATACTGCATTGTTGACTCTTATGCAGGAACGTAAAAAGGATCATGTTAATGCCTTAACAAATTTTGTACAGTGGTGTGACGAGAACTTTCTGGAGTTAAATGTAGACAAAACAAAAGAAGTGAATATAGACTTTAGGAGAATCAAAGAAGATTTTGTTGCTCCCAGTGTGATGCACAGTAAAACTGTTGAAAATGTTAACTCTTTCAGGTACCTAGGAACTATTTTTGATTGCAAGCTCAAATGGAATAAAACACTGAACACATAGTTAAACGTGGTCAACAAAGAATGTCCCTTCTGCGTAATCTTAATAGTTTTTCATTTAGTCAAGCAATCTTAGGCCATTTCTACCAGTCGTTTATTGAGAGTCTTTTATCTTTTTCATTTGTATGCTGATTTTTCAGTCTCTCTGTCCATGACAGGAGTAGTCTGAACAGTATTGTCCACATCAGTTCTAAGACAATTGCATGGTACCAAACAGAGGCATTTAGCTTCTTTCTGTGATCAACAAATAGTAAAGCTTTATCATTTTGTCAATACCTGAACTTGTACTAATGAGAGAATTTGTATTATTAAACTCAGGTACACGTTATTCCATGCTAATATGTAAAAGTAATAAACATCTGAAATCGTTTGTGCCATCTGCTGTCCAGCTGCTCAACCTCAGATGAAGTGTCAGTGGGGTGTGTGTGTGTGATATGTTGTAGGTGCGCACATGATTATCCTTGAAGTTTGTTGTTTTGCTTTATATTATGTGTGTATAGATATATATATATAATTGTCACTTGCCTTCTTTTTTCATTGCTAAAATTTTTCATGTTGACTTACTTTTATTGCAAACTTTTACTTTGCAACTAGAGCACCCTCCCATCTTCAAATTGCTCACTGGGACAAATACAGTTGATCATTATAATTGTCATTGTCATCAAGTTGTGTATGAGTCTTTCTGTGACTTTAAGATTTGTGAACGTTTGAGCAGTTCTCTGTCAAATACTTTAAATTATATTTTTCTATAGCAGTTGTCTAATTTGTCCTGAATGGTGTGTGTTCATCTTTTCTGCCATCGAGGATTTAAAACAAATAAATTTATAAAGATTGACAGGTGATCGGCATCCATAAAAACATATCGTACTAACTCTCAAATACTTTTTAAAAGTAGAACTTTATTGACTTACCGAAGATTTCATGCACTGGCAAGAATACAGACCACATATGTACTGAGAACATTATTTAGGAGCCACACTTCATGGACTCGCAATAATGATTATTATTATTATTATTATTATTTTTAGATCAATTAAGGTTTTTAATCAAAATCAAAATCAAAACAGACTTTATTGTCTGCCCAGGAGGACAGAAATTTGTCTTTGCTCACATACCCATACAGACATTTAACACACAGTTAGAAGTAAAAGTGAGGAGTAAAATAGTGTTGATTGCACCAGTCCATCAAGGCAGTGTATGTTTATCCTAACAACAAACTTTGGGTGACCAAGGGCCTAAAAGCACTGCTTAACAAAAAGAAACATTTGTTCATCACGGGCAGAAGCCCACGACAGAAGATTAGTACATAGAGAGGACCATGATGCTATCCGTTGGGTGGGCAGAGGCTCTACGAGCATACTATTATTATTATTTTATTTATTATTTATTTTTGTTTTATATTTTGTTATTTTTTTGTAAAGCACTTTGAGCTGGCTTTGATGGTGGTGTAAAGTGCTATCTAAATTAACTTTATTATTATTAATCCCACTGGTTCCAGTAATCTGTCTAAAAAGCCACTACAAGGCTAGAAATCCGCTGTAACTGCTTTGGGGTGTTTGGGGGGAGAACCTAAATTCCCCAGAAACAGTGTGTAGGAAATTTGCCGCCTCTGCGAGACGCACAAACATTTTAGCAGACACTGATTGCACCGACCTTATGTCAAACAAGTGACAAGTTCGCTCTCCTGTGCGTCGTACCTGAAGGTATCTATAGACGCTACCGGCGAGTAGCCTCCCTTGGGGCGGAATGGGCCGGATGTTGATGAAACCGTTTGATTCCTTACACCATGGGGGTAAGTGTTCGCATCGCAGCTTTCGTCTTGGATGTAAGCTTATGAGGATGCATAACTGTACATTGTCTTGCTTTATTTCAGATTGGTGAAGTGGAGATCAAGTATGTGAGAGAGAAGTTTGAAAAGAAATATGCAGGTACAGTAACGACACTTTATAGTATTGAAAACTCGTGACTTGACGATTTTGCGAATGATTTCATGATGAAAACATTTAGAAAACAGATAATTGGTTTTGGTGATGAGGCTCATTTAGAAACGACGTATCTACACATTATTATTGTTGTTTAATAGCAGCATTTGAGAATTTTCTTGATTGCTCGGTTACTAATTTTTTTTGTCCCTTCATGATTGGCAATAGTTATCTATTAACCATAACAGCAAGTTAATGCTGGGTAATATAGAGTGAACAGCTAAAGTTGGCCTTGGGGCTCGGAATGCAGAGCAAAGTACACGCACACACATGTCACGTCGCACTATAGAGAGCTGTTGATGTTCCCTGAGGATGATAAGTTAATCACTGATAAAATGATAACCTCGAGCTACTTTTTCTTGCTGCATTTTTATATAGTTCTTAATGCATAGCAATGTATGAAAAGTTTATTTAATTAATGCTTTAAAAAAATAACCCAAAAGAGGGAGTGCAGATTGTGCTTTAAACAGATCATTGTTATCTCTTTTCACAGTTATTTTGAATATGTGCATAATTTTGATTTGCTAAAATCTTTCTTCTTAATGATATATCATTAGCTAAAATTTTGTTGTGTATGTCAATAGTTTGGTTATATTTGTGGGTAAAGATTATAGTTAGATTAAATTGCATCAAGAAGGGATAGAGCAAAATTAAAATATATAGGGCAACAGAAATTACTACAAAAGTACTTATATTGCATTGAGCATGTTCAAAGGTCTGCCAACATAGCCCACAGGTTAGTAATGATAATTGTGGGAAAGGCTTCTTCCATGTTTAAAACTGAGATGGTTTATAACTTGAAGCCAAAGCTTTAGATAAGGCAGAATTGGCTTATATTGTTTGAAAAAACCCTCTCCTTTCCAAGAAGTTTTTGGGTTTCTATAAAACCCTATCTATATCAGTTATAAATATCTATTCAAGTGAGCTTGACAGTTGTCATGCTTTTTTAAATATGTCTGGCTGCTGTCAAAATTTTATGCTTTCCAGTATGTAAATTCTTCTGATTTTTAAAACAGATTTTATTTTTTCCCCTCATATCTACAACACCAACCCTTGTTGGTCAGGTTTACACGATTGCTTTCCTTACAGTGACAAGTTGTTGCTTAATAACAAGGAGAGGGGTTGTTTAACATGCGGCAAGACAGCCAGCCCTATAAACATATGCTACATGCAGAAAAAGAACAGCAAGCCCTAGATGAGAGCTGAACCCTTGGCCGCCCTAATAACAAGGAGTCTTAGTATACTATTTTCTAAAATTTCTTTTTATGGTCTGTATTCTCAAGTTTTAACCTTTTGTAACCAAAGATGTGTTCTAAAAGAACATGTTGCAGGAGGACTGTATGACCAGCGAGATATTGACAGGTTTCGAACAGACGATGTATTTGTGCGCACTTATATCCGAGGACCCACTCGTCTGGATGAAGGGGTGGACCTTGTGCATGAGTCTTTCCGTTTCAGAAAAGAGATGGAGGTGAATGGTGAGAAGTCTTGATCTGAGCACTGCATTGATTATTGTTTCCCTGAAAGACCAAAACGTTAGGTTTTAGAGGTGTTTAGCTGATGAAGTGATTTTTTAAAAGACTTGTCATGTCCATAGTTGTATTTAACCTTCTTAATGTAAGGGTCATGATTGTGGCTTTGCTTGGAAACACAGGGAAGGGGATTTTTATTAATTTTATTGACAAGTGTAAGTTTTCTCCTTTCCAAAAAATGTATAGGTTCTTGGTCTAATGTTTACCTCAGAGCAACAATAATATAAAACAAAAAACTTCACCCCCTGTCGTTTCACAGTCTTCGGTTATAAGCCAGTCATTGTAATGTTATATTTTTATTTGGTGCTAAAAGGGTTAAGGATATATTAAACAATACTTTTTCCCCAAGATCATTTTTAAACATCATGTGTTTCTTGGTAATGTTTAGTTTTCATTCTTGATTTTCAGGAATTCTCAAGTAGTAATGAGAGATGATTTATATTAATGGTTAGTGGTATTTATTGGCCTTCAGTATAGTAATGGGAGATGATTTATAATAATGGTTAGTGGTATTTATTAACCTTGAACATAGTAATGGCATATTTGCAGCTATTTATGAACAGTCAGAATATTGTGTGATTAATTTCTCTTGAAGAAAAATAACACATCCACCTATATGCACACACATACACAGACACATACACAGGTCTAGTCTGTTTGTTTAATTGTCATTTTAAAAAGTATGTCACATCAGCCATTCCTCACTTCTCATTATTTTATTTTGGAACTAATCTGACTGAATACTCTGCTGTAGTCTGTTGGCGTTTGTCTTTCCTTTCATCCATCAGTCTCTCTTTACTCCTTTTTCTCTCTCTACTTGCATCTCCATCTGTTTTAGCTCACTCCACCCCATTAAGTTTGCTTGTCCTCTGCTTTACTTATTTCTTTCATTAAGTATGCTTGGCTGACACTTATGAAATCTTGTGGTGGTGATGTTGGTGGCAAAAGTAGCAGCAGTAAAGTCTGCTTAAGTATGAGCGTGCATGTGTCCTGCAAGTGCAAAAGGCCTACTGACAAAGAATGTTTACAGTGTCTCTAAAATCTTTATTTTCTGTTTTCACTAGGAGATTACTTTATGTGTGTAAACTCCTTAAACAGGCTGTTACCATCGTGTTCCTTCAATGTTGTGTGCAGACATCAAAGCCACTGATTTTGAACAGTTGATATGGGACAGAAAAGCAGTATTTGTCCACAATCATGACAGGACAGGACACAAGATATGTGAGTTTTTATGCACCATTTGTATTCAGAAACTATATTTGCATAAAAATAGTGTTATATGGCAGCATTCAATAACCATTCAGAGTTTTCTTTTTCTGATAGCTTTAATATAGACATAAGCTTGAACTGGAGTCAGGTGAAGAGGAGCTAGCCATTACTCAAGCAAAAGGCTAGGTGGGTGAAGGAAAAAGTGTTGTTATTATTATTGTTGTTATTGTTCTCCAAATGGACTAGTTTCTCAAAAGCCTGGTTTAGATGCCAGACAGGAAAAATATTTTAAAGAATGCTTATAGTATAAAGATGACTTCATGTTGATATGATCCAGGTAGTCAAGGCAGCCAAGTTGTCAAGATAATGGTGAAAGTTTTGTATATGATTATTAAATCTATTCTCTTCTGGTATGCAGTGTTTATTCGAATCAAGGAGCATAAAAGGGATGCTAGTTTGTTACCGAGTGCAAAGAGATTCTACTTGTTTTGGCTGGAAA
This sequence comes from Pomacea canaliculata, assembly GCF_003073045.1. Lineage (NCBI taxonomy): Eukaryota > Metazoa > Mollusca > Gastropoda > Architaenioglossa > Ampullariidae > Pomacea > Pomacea canaliculata. The sequence continues at coordinate 31,148,680 of NC_037592.1, read as the reverse complement.
GGGCTTTTCAGGAAGCACCCCTTGAAAGGATTGTTTCAATCTTTGACATGACTGAGTGTGGTGTGAGTAACTTGGTAAGTGTCATTGAATTGTTCTTGAATATAAACATCTTTTTCATTTAACATAAGCACCTTCTCATAAGGGTAAAACAATATCTTTCTAGTGATGTTATCATGTCTGTATTCATAAAACTAAAGAACATTTATGTTCAGACAAATGAGGTAAAGGTAGAAATTTTGATTTTCTCAAATAATTCTGTGAACCAGTAGTCTTTCTTAATTGTGTATCTTTTTATGCATAATTAGACAAAAAAATCTGTTGATTTATGGTATTAAATGATGCCTCAGTATGTGTATGTTTATGTTATGGATTACTTATTTGTCAGTGATTTAGAAAAGGAAATTGTGGACACATTTTATAAATGTATACTAAATATTTAAACTATTTTTTTGTATTTCTTTACAAAGGATATGGAACTAACTCGTTTTGTCCTGAACTGCTATAAATTTTATTACCCTACTATTCTTGGTGAGTATTTGTGTTTACAGAGAGAGAATGTGTTACATATGCTCTTGCATGCATAGGTTATATGGTTAGTACTTATGCACACATGGTGGGTTCAAAATAGTTCTGAAATACTAAAGATTGCGAAGGATGGAACATACTTTGAAGCCAGAAGCTTGTTTCTTCTAAGTGTAATTTTAGCTCTGTTCAATTGTATATATCCTAACTTTTCTAATTGGGTTTGGGTTGTTTAGGCTTTATATTTTGTAACTAATTTCAGGCAAGAGAAGAAATTCCGAGATTAAGTTGTGTGGGTGTATGTTTGTAGTCTTCTCTGTCTTTATTTAAGTAACTTGTTGTCAGATTTAGATATCTGCAAAAATTGTAAGAAGAGTAATTATACACTTGACTCCCTTATTCTCTTCAGTTAGAGAGAGAGATATATCTTGTGCAAATATCTTTTCAGGTCTGAATATATCATTAATTAAGCTTTTCTTTTTTTTTTTTGGCAGAGAAGTTGCTGATTTATGAAATGCCATGGGTCTTTAATGGTGAGACAAAATTTTGCTGACATCTGCATGTAATTTCAGTGAAACTGCATTCTGGCATTGATGTGTGATTCCTCTGTAATTACTTCTGTAGATTTGGTCAGTAGTAAGAACTGTTGATGCTTTCAACTGCTGCAGGTTGACTGTTCAAACTTTTTACTATTTTATTTTAGCGGCATGGCGCATCATTAAGACATGGCTGAGTGCAGAGGCCATCTCTAAAATCAAGTTTGTCACAAAGTTAGACATTCAAGACTACATTGCAGCCGATCAGCTTCCTGAGCATATGGGTGGCACAGTCAGTGTCTTGTGTTGCTTGTAAATGCCTGATTTAGAATAATATCGGCTTAAAAATTTGTTTTTTTAGTCTCTAGTGAAAAGTTCTATGTTTGTGTGTGTGTGGGGGGGTGGTGGTGGTGGTGGTGGTGGTGGTGGTTGTGTTTGCATGTGCATGCTTCATTGTGGGAATAGGGCTTAAAGAAATGCATATTTTTACAGAATTTTAGCTGTCACATGTTACGTACAATCCTTCGTAGACTGTAACAGTGTAAAGATGTTCCTGTTTTGAAGGACTGATCACAGGGTCAGACGTTGGTATGTTTCACAGGATAAATTTGATACTGTGCACTACTGCTGTCTTGAATCTGGAGTTAATAGTGCAGCCTCTACCCCAGATAGTGCATCAATTACCTTTGAGAAAAAGCGGGTGAGACTGACTGTACTAGTGTATCTTGCATGCGTAAATTTACATGTAAGATTTTTTTCTACACAATACAGTGTTTTGACGAAAATTTCCACTGTTATGTGGAGTCATACAGTATTTATATTCAGCTAGGAAATATTCCTTAGGATGATGGAGGAGCAAAGCTTTATATGCATAACTTTCAAAGGAGTAAAATAAAAATTGTGCTTTAATTTGGCTTAGGTTAGTTGGATTGATAAGTACCTCAAAACAGTGAGTTTGGCAAGAGATGGTTGGACTGAGTGGCACCAGTTAACTTAGTAGTAATGAACTCCATTTCATGCTGTTTTGAAGGTCACGTTCTCAGACTCCTGTCCCAGCACTCTGTTCCACAGTTTTAGTAGCGAGAAGATGGAGGTCAATGCCAACAACAATGCTGTAAGTCTTCTGAATTGTGATCTTGCTTGGTGGCTAACTGAGGGGCACATAAGCTGGTATAGAAGTAGATTTGATAATAATTTGAAAGTAAGAGTTTAGTGGCAATGTGCTTAAAATTATAATCCCCTGCCATAAGTTAGCATTTAGCTATAGTGGTTTTGGCACACTCTTCAGTGGTTTATTATCTTCTCAGAATAAACTTGAATATATTGCAAAGATTAATTTAAGCAGTGGCCTTGTGGGATTCCCACAATTTTTTTGAAGGGCAGAGTTTGACTGTCAGTGTAGTCCTATGCCTTTAAGAATCTCTGCATTGATTAGATACGAAAAGATGCTGATGATTGTGTTTATTCATTACTTAGTGGATGGCTGTAGAAGGGAACAGGGATTTTACTTTTCAGTCATTAAAGGCGGAACTTATTGTGGGCAAGGGAAAGTAGGAGTACATGCGATGCTGACTTTTATACAGTTTTCTATAATTGCTACCCCGACCCTGAGGCAGGGTGGAGATCACAGCCAGTGCCAACTACCCTAGCAATAAAATGTCTTTCTCAGCCAAGTACTTGCTGTTGGCATTTAGAAATCTGAGGTGAAATGGTTTGCAACTAAACATACAGGGTTAGGACCTACAATAGAATGTAGTATCCATAAAATAGAGAAAAAAATTAAAGGAGAAAAGGATGAACAGCAGAAATGACACAAACACAAAAACAACTGAATTTTAAAATTGTTTTTATTGCTTTCGCTGATCTTTCTCTGTATCTTTCTTTACTCATAAGCAGGGATAACAATATTCAATATTTTCAGTTTATAATCCTGGTGACTGACATAAAGTACATCTGCATTTGGGTAGAATGTTTGTATTTTAGAAATGGGCAACAATTCACACCTGTATCACAGAGCCCATTCACCATCTACAAAAACGGCCCCAAGGTCCATGTTTGTCTGTTGGTGAGCACGACAAGGTGAAGACATTGTAGATCATGTTTATGCACATTCAGTCTCGTGCGCCTCTTCGCTTGAAGTGAAGATTTCAAAAAATGGGCATATGCTGATCATCTTTGGTTGTTCTAATGTTAATATCGTCTGGAACTAGTTGTCTCCGCCAGGTGACAGTTATCCTGTAAGTGAAAGAATGTACCTTGCTTACATTACATTGGGCATTATCCCAATTCAATATAAAAATTTGTGCCAATTTGGGACTTGTAAATGATACATTTTTGAGAAAACAGCTACACGGATCTGCAGTCACTGACTTCATGAAGTGCCACTCTGTCGCAGTTTTGCTTCAAGCAGAACAGTTTCTTCTGACCAACGGATTAGTGTGATGACAGATGCAAGGCATGCATGTCCAAAATATTCCTTTCGCACTGATGATGTTACTTTGGTGATGTCGACCCACAGGGTTCTTCAGCACATCGCCAAAGAGGAGGAAGTGCACCCAGCAGCATGAGGCAGTGGGCTGTGAGAGGATGTATGAATGCGTCAGGTGTCATCATTCAAAAGCATGTTCACGACTGTAATGTAGCAGTTAATAAGTTAATGAAAACTAAAGATGTTAGAAACATTAATGAGGGGTGGCATGTTGCTAAAAGTATAAAAACTGGGATGAAAAAACTGGTACAATGTAATAAGGGAACTTTGGCAAGACAATGGCGACCCTTGACTCTTGTTGGATGAATGCATTACACACTTCCAAAACATCCATGACAATTGTAACCAAGCCTCACCATACAGTCAATCACATTATATACCATCTTTAATCATGCTAACTGATCCTACTGCTGTCAAGTTTCTTAGCAACTTTCTGCATGGCCATGTTTAGTTTAGTTTATTTCCTTGTTACTCCTCAAGGAGCATAGGGCCGAAGCATGTCTATATACTCTATAAAAAAAATCCAGAGAACTATGTGCTGTCAGGGACACATTTTATGTTGAACCACTTACAGTTGCAAACTATATTTTATTGTTGTTTCTGCTCTTTTTCCCCTCTATTACTCATTTTCGTTTAGGTGTCCAAAACGAAACAGACAGCACCAGAGCCAAACTAACAGCGGTGTATTTGCAAGCTCTGCCCTCTTGCTTCCAGCCTCGGATTTTATTGTGCATTTGCAGATTACTTCCCAGAAGTGCATGATGAGTAGCTGTCACAGAAGTGCAGATAGTGGTAAGAAAATGGTCAAGTAGAAAGGACATCAAATTTATCAGATGGACACAGACTGTTATTTCCCAGATTCAGGGTGTAAGAAACAAAAGTATGCATAACAACTGGAAAATCAAATAATAATACTATAATGTAGACACTAGCGTACACTAACGTACATGTATGTCACACTCAAAACTTCGGTTATCTATTGGAATGCACACATAAATATAAGTATTAGAAAACAAAACAACGGATGCAAAACTGAAATCCTAGCCCTTTTGACCGTAGATGTAATCATGGACTACAAGCCATTTCTCCATAGCTTTCTCCCTGCCTGGCTTTGCTCTCACCAGGGGAATGAACTGAAAATATTCAATATTGATATCCCCACTTATAATATAAGTAAAGAAAGATAAGGATACAGAGAAAACAAAGGAGCAATAAAAATTCAGCTGTCTTTATGTTTGTCTCGTTTGTGCTGTTTATCGTTCTCTCCTTTATATTCTATTTTTGTTTGCTTGTTTATGGAGAATACATTCAGTCCTAACAATGATATAGTATGTTCAGATAAAAGCCATTTCACCTCACCTCTCAGACCCTAAAACTTGTTGGGTGAGAAAGACGTTTTATTTCTAGACTAGTTGGCAGTGCTTGCGATCTCTACCCTGCCTATTGTCCGTGTAGTAATTGGAGACGGCTGGCCGCTAGTTGTCAGCATCACGTGTATTCCTACCTTCCCTCGCAGAAACCGAATTCTTCCTACGGTCAGAAGAAATTCCACCTTTAAATGGATTTCAGACTTTACCACTTACCCTAGACACCCAGATCAGAGGTCATGAGGGTCTCCATCATTCATTTAAGTGATTTTCCTTCTATATCTGATGTCATACTGTACAGGGTGGGGCTGAGGACAAAGCCAGACAGAATGCACCATGTTTCAACATGGAGAACTCATTCACTGGACGTCTGCTGACCATCAGGTGGGTGCCTTGTTTGTATATGTCTCCTAATGGTTTGGAATAAACATTTAGCATGGCATTTATGAGGAGAGTATTTTGGGATTGGTGATGAATCATTGAGTAAATTTGAGTTTTTTGGTCATGTGTTTTCAGTCCAGCAGAGGAACTTATATTTTCAAGTAACTCCAGTGGACGAGATTGCTTTGATGTCATCACACTTAGCAACACTTTGCCTTATCTCATTGCCTTCAAGGTTTGTGTTAGTTGTTTGTACACCAATAGATTGGTGATTATACGTTATGTAGTGAAGACCCCTTCTGCTTAGAAAGTGCCAGAGGTAGAGAACAACCACAGAATGCTTTTTCTGCAATTATCAGTGTTGTAGTTCCTTAAAGTGAACATTACCCTTGATTATTTCCAGAGAATGTACATGAAGTAACTTAAAAACATAATATTCTTCCAGATTGAGATTCTAGACAGATGTTGTTGGGTTAAGAATGTGTCCTACTTTATGGCGAATTAAAAAATTTGTCTTTTTACTATGATCTATTTATTTTTCTAATCTGATAGGATTTTCATGGTATATTTTGCAGATCAAAACCACGTCACCTGAAAAGTATCGAGTACGACCAAGCACAGGTGTGGTGAAGCCAGGAGAAGCATATGAGGTGTATGTGTATTTGCAGACAGGTAAATATTACCATGGCCATTAGATGTTACTGACTGATCTAAGAACTGTACATGTTACTGACGTTGATAGATAATTGCCCACGCAAGAGGATGCAGCTTAAGAGCGTTAAAATTTTGCAAAATAATATCTGTTTGCTTTTGTCTTGTCACTAACACAGAGTCTTTTGTGGTGTGAACAGGTTTTTTGAGCTCTGTGTCTAAAGATAAATTTCTAGTGATGGCCATGGAGGTGACAGGAGATGAATATGATATATCATTGTGGAAAACTGTTCCCAAGGATTCTATCATGGAACACAGGTCAGGGCTTATTTTAATAAGACTGAAATATCTCCTGTGATTTGATATGCAAATTTCATGATGTACATGCAAGTGCACCCACACACACACACAAATGCATGCACTTGCATCCATACAACTATATAAGTATTATAGGAAGTGGTGTATTCAATATTTCATAAAGCCAGGTTTTAATGAATTCCAATTCTTTTATTTGGCAGATTGAAATGTGCTACTGTAGCGAACCACAACGAAAGTCAGGCTGTTAACTTCAGGGTATCAGTCAATGATCAAAAACCTTCTTTAGCTAATCCTTCTAATGCTTCTCAAGACCCTGCTGTTCTTGCTAGGAGGGTGAGTTCTATAGCTGATTGATAGTGTTTTTGCATTATGATGCTATGTCTGCTTAGAGGAGCATCTGCCTGGTGTAGTATCCTGACCTGGAAACCATGTCTGACATGCTTCAACATGTGCACTCATCATAGAGACAGTTGCCGTTTTGAGCTTTTTTTTTTTGTGATACACCCATTTGTTATGGTGGGCCACGGACAGGACAGACATCAGTTTCAACAGCCTAAAGGCATTATTTGGGTTACAGGCCCACAGTGAATTCCATATCAGTGAATGTGCTATGTTACGGAAGTAGTCATGACCATATGGTTATTAGTTGGGAGTCCTGGCTCTATTGGGTCACTGTGGCAGGCAGCTCTCCATTAGACTAATAAGCAATTACATTGGTTGGCTTGTGATCAAAGATTACATCACCATCAGTCTATTATTCTGGCTTACTGCTTCTCTGCGTAGTCACTGTCTATTCTCATCTCTGTTTATCACTAACATTATTAATGTTTCAATATGAATCTATGCTACCAGTTATAAAGCATTTGAAAAATGCATCTTGATTTTTCATCTGATTTTTTTTTATCTTCCATGTGAGCTTATGCAAAACAAAACTATAAAGTTAAGAAAATTAACAGATGCAGATATGGCAGGAAAGTCCCAAGTCAAGCATAGTTATTTAACACTTGTCCTACTGTTTCTTATGTGCTGATGTTGACTGTTTGTCAGCCCCATGCTGTTCGTGTATGCTGGCGTGAACTTGTCTGCGAGGTTTGTGCCTTACCATCTCATCTCAGAAATTTTACCATCATCTGTTTTCTCACTTCTTCTCTAATAATAATAATACTAAAAAAAGATGAAAAAGTTACCTTTGTGGAATAAATACAGGTGCAAATGGACAGAGATATATTGCCCTCACAAAGTTGAGAAGAATTATATTAGACTAACAGGTACAAATGCCCACATGGTGTCCTTGGAATTGTTGAGTTTTTGCAACATTTCTTCGTAACATTTAATCTGTTGTATTGGATGTGCAGTTCAGTGTTGGAGTTGTCTTTTTTCCCTACATTTTTGTTGTCTTTAGAGCAAGATATTATTTAGCTTTCTTATGAAAGCATATTAAAGGGAATGGCAAGTGAAACAGCCAGTTAGGCTTAAATGATAGATTACTGATAAGTGAATCATTTCTGCTCAAAATTTCAGGTTATGAACAGGTGTTTACTTATAATCATATCTGAAACTTAGGTCTGGAGTGGTACAAAGCTGCCATCATATTTTGTTGTCAGTTGAAATTGTTGAACCCCTCTGGTGGAAGTTCATGTTCAGTCATTTAAGGGCAGTTGTTAAAACACTGGGTCATGAATCTGGGAATCATGATACACAATTTCAAACTCGAGTATAGTGGGGAAGAGTTGAGGGAAGAGGAGAATACTGGCATGACAGAGGATACCTTAATTCTTAAATGGTACACAACTTGCTATTTCACTTGCCTTTTCATTTAAGGGCAAGCATGTTTTGGTTAAAGGAATATATTATTTATCCTGCAGCTTACTCTTAGTCAAAAGACCTTATCCTCTCTTCAGCATTTCACGATGTTTTTTTAACATATGCTTCAAAACATTTACTTAAAGGGCGAAGATAGCTGTCTGTCCTATGGTCAAACCACCTGGTAAAGTCAATGAAGAAATGCATATGAGCATGTGTGATTACTCACTGTAATACTGTTCGGCATGTTGTCACAAGTGTCGCACTGATTTCCTGTCACCTGAATAAAAAAAGAGCTTGATTTGAGTGTAACAGTGTTTTACTCCAATTTTTACAGGGACATGCCCTGTCACTGAACCCTTTTGGTTATCCATGTAAATAATGTGTATTGGTGTATATTGCAGGATATGAGCATTTTTCTCTTCTTCCTGTCTGTCTGAGAACATCTGCACTAGTCTCACTTCCTCCATTTTCCTCAGCCTTCTAGACTAACATTGATATATGTATTGTTTAGCAAATCAATTGTTGTTCACCTGTCAATGTCTGTTGCTACCACCATCATCCACTCTAGTTTTCCCTTATTCTATACATGCTTGTTAGGCACAACTGAAGGTTTTTGGTAAAGACAGTATAACCACCCCCTCCAAAAAAAGAAAAACAAACTTAAAAAACCCCCAAACCAAAACCAACAAACCTAGCAGACTGCTTGTTAGCAATTGTGTGTCCTTAACATAACGTGTTTTATCAGTATTAAAGAGTTCTTTACTCTGTCAACAGTTGGAAATGCTGATTGAGAGCAACAATCAACTGCGTCGTCGCATGAGCTGGCTCATCATATCTCAGATCATCTTTTTCTCCTCACCATCCTCTTCCTTGCAGCCTTTTTGTGCTTTGGCGATGACCTTTTCTCTTCATACTTCTCTTTCCTTTCGGCTACTGCGTCTCTTCCTCCTGGGGGATACGATGTTGATGACAGAGTGAAGCAGAAGGTGGAGACTGTCAGGGGTCCACAGATGATCAAAGTATATAATTTACCTGCAACATTCGCTGCAGGTGTGAGAAATCTTGGGTGGGGTTCTGAAAACTTTGTGCAACAAATTGCCTTTAAAATGATTTATGTATGTGAGATTGTTCCCAGAAAATACAGGTATTATTTCCAGACGGCATGAGAGCTGAGTGTTTTGTAATCTGAGGTAATTAATGTCTGCTTAGTGTGTCCAGGGTTATTTTTGTCTCAAAAAGCCTTTTGAAATAATTTGCCAGTGTCTAAATTGTGATCAGGGAGTGTTGAACAGCACATGCTACATAAATTAGTCTGGGCTTTGTGTGTGTTTTTATTTCTTAGAGGATTTCTTGAAAGTGTTAAAAATTATGAGGTGAAAGTCAGTCATTATGTTCTTGATGTCTTCAGATTTTGCATATTTTAAAATTTATTGATAGTTTATTGTTTTGAATCTTTACTTTTTTATCAGTTTTACTTTGATATCTTCTTCATGAGCGACAGGTTTGAAGGGTCATTTAGGTAGACATAATACTTCTTAAATGCTTTCTGCTTCTGTTTTATAAATATTATTCAAGCCTTTAAGTTGTATTTGCTGATAGTTTGCTTACTTTTGTTCGCCTAACTTTTGCTGTCAGATGCTGTGCTACCATCCATTTTCCCACTAGGTTAGTTTCAGTTGATTGCTTTTGTTCTTTATTAAGATATTACATGCACAGTGAATACACTTGGATTTTGTGCACCTTACAAGGCTATTATTATTTTCATTACGAGATAATTCTGCTTTCTTCCTCATTTGCCTTTGACATTAGAAGTTTGGAAGAGAACCTTTTCATCTCATTTCTGTTTTCTTTCATTCAGTTTTGTAATCTCACTTTTTTTTTTTTATTTTAAAATCTTTTCAAATAATGTTTTTGAAACTTTTGAAATAATATATTGAACAGTGTGTTTTGTTTGTTATTTTTGTCTGGTCATGCTTACATGTGTATGTAATATACAAGTGAATGAGTTCACCACACATCTTTCTTCCATATTACAACACATAATTAAGTCCTGAGTTCAGAGCTTATTGTGGCGCACACGTTATAGAGATATGTGGGGATGTGAAGCTTGTTGCAAAGCTGACCAGTGGTGGATTTTTTTCCTCAAACTGTTGAAGATCCAAGAGTGAAAATCTGCAGGAGGTTTGCAGTTAAAAGCTTTTAATGGGTTTTCCATTTTTAAAGAATTAAAGTTTTTGACAGATCAAAGCACTGGAGTGATTTATCGGCACATTATTTTGTTATCCCCTATGTTTAAGTTATATAATAAAGCCTTCAGGCCAAGTTTTATTTTTGGAGAAATTAGTGCATCATCTTATATTGCAGATTCTATAGACTTTTTACCTTTGCATGTTAGATTAGCTCTTGAAAGGTAGTGTGTGTGTTAAGAAAAATGCTTTCTCACTATAATTTATGAGACAACAAAATTTTCAAATTAAGAATCTGCTTGTGAACTGAAAATTTCCACAGGTTGCAGTGGATAATTAACAGGATATTTTGTACAGCCATACTATAAATCCAGCTGTCTTCCACTGTTTACTGAAATAATAAATTTTTTCAGATATGTGGGGCAGTGAATTTTATATTTGTATTTTGTTTGAAGTCTAGTCATGATATGTGTATATGATGCTTATAACTTTTATGAATAGACTCTTAGATATGCTTTCCTTTGTCCATGCTTTTGTATTTTATTGTGTGGTAGATAATATCTAAATCTGTGATCAGTTGCTTTTGTTGTTTAAACTATGACATGATAAAATGCAGTTTATGATAGTCACACAAATAAACTTCATTATTATAGGATAAAAGTGCAATGAGGTGTTTCTTTGTTTGTTGCTTTACATCACTTTTAGCTGGTATCCTAAATGTTTTAATATTTAGTGGTCTTTAGCATGCCGTTACATGTGAAATGTGCTTGAGACATAGAAATGTTTGCACATTTGGGATATTCATGAAGTGTTTTCAAAATGTGTATCCTAGCTTAAACAAGAAAATAATGTTATTTTAAGTGGCAGAAGCATGGCAGGGCTTTTTTGAACCATTGTTAGTCTGTTCCAGAATAGCAATGTCAAATCAAATTTTGTGTAAAAGCTCATTTTTTTATGCAAGTGATTTAAAGTAAAAAAGAGCTGCAGACAGGACATAGTTTGAAAGTGCCATTATGTTAATGTGTACCCATTTTTAATTATGATGTAAAAGGATGTAGATTTTTTTTTTAAAAAAAAGAGAGAAATCAAACACATCAAGAGGACAATTTTATGTAAATTAATTTGACAGTATTATTTCTGAAAGGATGCACTTGCATTTTCTGTCTGGAAGATGTTTGTGAATGTCAAGGTGCCTGACAATTCTGTCACATCTTTCATTGTTTCTTAAAAATATAGTCACCTAGTCTGCATATGCATTTCAACCTCCACTTATTTTGAGTGCATGAATGGCAGAAACTTATCAGCAGAACTGTAATATATGACAGCCAGTAGTGATTGTGCATACTACAGTGAAAATCACTGGTGATGTAATATTTGTGCTAAGCAGGTGTTTTTATCAGGTATTCTAAATGTCATATGTCACATGCAGATGGAGGTGGGAATTGGGGGCTAATGCAGGCAATGTGTACATCTGAAGTGTATCTACCATCGCTAACACTCCCTTTCCAACAAAACATCTGTAAAAGCAAGAAAACAAAAAAAAAACAAAAAACAAAACTGATATTTGTTACATCTTTGTCCTGATTATTTTCTTTTGAAGAATTATTCAACTGTTTTATAGTAAGTTTCTGTAACTTTTTATCTCTAGGTTTTTTTGTTTGTTATGTCAAGGCGATCTAAAGTCTATGTTGGATTACCAAAATGTTATTTGGTTACTACAATGGATCCTTAGATTATGCATAGGAAACATTGCAGTTGTGTATCATTCCAAGGTCACAATTACGATTTTTGTGAATTTGTATTGTTTAATTTTGTTGATGCATGAAAGGTAAATCTGGTTGCACAGCATACATAGATAAATTTGTTTTCAAACATGCAGTCTTAAAAGAAATTATTCAAACCATGATACAAGTAGAGTTTTATAGCCTTTTTCTCCCCAGTGATAACATTTTATGTAACAGAAATGCATCCACACACTTAAGTATCCAAACTTTAATGTTTGGAGTCAGAGAGCAAAAGCAAAGACCTATATTACTGTCTGCTTATAATAATATCAGGCTGTTACCAGCAGATGTGTACATAATAAAAAAAATTCTGAGTATAGCACATCACTAGAACTGAATCTGTTTAAAGAAATTTTCCTTGCACAATAAGCTAAAAGCATTAATTTACCATAATTTATATTTAAAAAAATGGGCCTGTAATGAACATTTTTGAGATAAAGGACAATCATATTGGCCACCTCATTTTCTGCAGGCAACAAACTTGAACAATGCTGTCAATTAAACTATGGTCCCTAATCATAGTAATAGTCAAGCACTGAATGCTCTTAAGGAGCACAAGAAGCCATAGCCATTCTAAACATGTTCTGCTCAAGTATTTTCCACATTCAACAAAGTAAGAAAAAGGTTAAAGAAAATAATTTAAAAAAAAAGCCTTTCAACAAGTGTCAAATACCAACAATGTATCATCTAAAAGAAGAGTGTAAGAGAAATCTTTTTTTTGGGAAAAAACCACACACACATTAAATTACAGAAATCATCCAACTTGAAACTAGCAAAGCACTCCTTGCGCTTGAACTATTCTTTGACCATTCAACCACACTATTAATATCTAATTTAATATCTAATAAAGCCTTTGAAATAGGATATAGGTGTTCAAAAAATATCACATGAACATCACACTGGAATATTTTTTGCACATTATGCATGCACGTCCATCTGCTTTACCACAGATGCAAAATGTCTTTGCAGGCCGGGAAGATCATACACAATGACAAAGTGATAGTGAAGTTTAGTTTCTGCAAAACTTGTCCTGCTACAGTCATAAATGACGTCCTCTGCAAACTACTTTTGGCTCCACACACAACAACAACAAAAGAAAACAACCAAACCCTAACACCTTAAGATTTTTTAAAAACTTGGAGATATGTTATTAAGGAAACATGTTTCTTACATGTTAAAAACTGAATGGAGTAAGAATTGACTAGATCAAAATGACCATCAGAACTGTTTTTAGGGATATAAATCAGACATTATTTTACTACAAAATAATCTGAACAGGTAGGATGTAGTGGAGGTGGATTCAACCAGATCCCCTCAAGAGTGCTTTCAACAACTGAAAAAGTTGGGAATGCCAAGATGGAAATAAAATGCATCATCACAAAAGAGAAGTATTTTTTTTTTAACAGCTAGAGTAACACAATAAGCAAAAGAACAAAAAATAATTTGTGACCAACTGATGCATTTGTAAAGATTCTTTGAAAATTGAAAACACTTGCTGTATATTCTGGAGTAACTGTTTCTCTTCCCTGAGGAATCATGGTGCAATAAAATTAATGGCTTACTTGAATTGGTTACTTTTATCGAGATGTATGAATAGACATAAATGGAGACAGATGGGATGTGTGTAAAAAAAAAACAAACAAACAAAAAATTTCAACAGTATGAATAGTGAAAGATATGTGAGAAAATACACAAGAGATGAAGTGCAATTTACAACCGAATCTCTTCCATCCGACATGCAGTGACAGAGCTGATTTTATAGACAGGTCATGACAATATAGTTCTCTAAATCAAAAACACCTCTACAATTCTTTTCTCCATCCTTGCTGCACTAAGAAACTTAACACAATCCACAGATGGAGAGATGTACATGCATGCAAACCCACATGCATTCATGTTCAGAGGCTGAAAGAGCAAGTGTAGCATTAGGCCAACCATTCTCCAAGTTATTTCTAATATTTCAAAACTTGGACATATGTGAATTCATATACCTATCCACATACAACCTTTTTTGCTTAATTTGATCTTTCAACAAATTTGAGACAAAATAACTCAAACAGCAAACTGTTAAAAGCTTCAACGATTTTGTTTTGCACTTTTATCATGATTATCACGTGTATTCTTACAGAAAGCAAAGATGTACTCAATCAATGGACTGAGTACTTGTGCAATTTCCACCTGAAGACCAATGCCAGCATCCCTCAAAACAACCAGACTAGACACAGCAAACCTGCAGACCTACCAGTTCTATGGGAAAAGGTCAAAAGACCTGTACATAGTCTGAAGGGAGTCGCCAGGCATTGATAATGTGCCAGTTGAGCTGCTCAAGAAGGGTGGGTAAGAAACTATAAAGGCCCTGACTGGCTTGTGGCAAAGTCTGGGAATGGAAAGAATGGAAACACTAATCAAACCCCTCCCAAAAGAGGAAACAGTATCAGAACTAAAGAACCATAAGCCTTATCAGCCACCAAAGTCATACTGAAGGTCATACAGAACCACATCAGCACCACTGCAGAGGAAGTGCTAGTGTGAGAACAGGCTGGCTTCAGACCACGTAAAAGCACAGTTGAGCAAATCTTCAACTGTCGCATCCTGATAGAAAAGTATCTTCAGTATCAGTGGGACCCCTACCACAGCTTCGTTGACTTTCAAAAGACATTTGACAGAGTGGCATAAGGGGCTATGGCATGTGATGAGAAAATTCAACATCGAAGGTCCCAATTCAACTCATAGCAGCGCTGCATAATAGCTCAGCGAGTACAGTAATGCTGAACAACCAAATAGGAGTTTACTTTTGCACCACAGTAGGATGTCAAGCATGTCTCCTATCACCGGTGCTGTTTAATATCTTCTTGGGGAACATTATGCCCAAAACCCTACACGACCATCATACTTTAATTTCCCTTGGTGGAAGGCCGATCTGCAACCTACACTGGAGATAGATCTGTTAGCAGGTACTAACAAAGAACTGCAAGAACTCACCAACAGACAGTTCGAACGTATATGGAATGGAGATTAGCACTGAAAAGAGCAAAGTTATGGTCAATGGAAGCGACAAAGCAGAGATATATGAACTAGGGTACAGCTTGAAGAGATAAGAAACTTCAAGTACTTGGGAGCCACCTTCTCCAACAACGACAGCCCCACGCCAGATACTCCTCATCAGGATTGCAACAGCAACAACAGCAATGGCTAAACTAGATAGGATCTGACATAGTCATAAGATCAGATTCACTACCAAGTACACACTGTACAAATCCCTGGTAGTACTCATCCTGCTCTACGGATGTGGCATGTGGAAAGCTAAAACAGAGATTCAGGCATTCGAAAATGTGCATGAGGGGGCTGCTTGGGATCTCATAAAGAGACCATAGAATCAACAACTTTGTACGAAACAAGATTGCCACACTCACAGGAAACCAGGAACCTCTACAACAGTCAAGTGACATGAGCTGGTCTTCTTTGGCCACATGACTCGGCATGACACTTTGTCGAAGACTATCCTTTAAGGCAACTTGGAGTGCAGCTGATGCAGTGGTGGCTAGAGAAAGAACTAGTTTACGAACGTTAAAGACTGGACTAGTCGTCCTGTACAGGACTCGAAATAGGCAAGAGTGGCAGGCTCTGTCAGCTGCCGCGTCCATCCATGCACTCCCTCCAACGACAGGTGCTGGTCTAGAGATGACTGACTGTATCATGATTAAAAGTGTTTTAAATATATAGTGAAGCATCACAGCATCTACTGATTTACATATAAAAAGTAATGTGACATTCTTCCATTCAGAACTTTTTTCAAAACAATGGGTTCAGATGTCTAAGCAACACCACACAGACTTTAGAAACAACTATTTTGCCATATATAGGAAAACACAAAGACACACATATATATGTGGAGAGCATAATTTTGGTTGTGGCTCAGACAACAGAGGCCACTACATGTTCAAATGAGACAATAAGATGGGGATGCTACAGAACCAAAGACCAGTGTCTGTACTTCGAGCTGCAGCAACAGTATTAAAATCAAAATGTCTTACACTTGGGAAAGCTGGTCAGAATATGATCTGAAGACATCCAAATCACAAAATCACAGGCCACAAAATGTTTAAAATTAAAGATGCTCATTATTATGTTTCACGATCACCTTAATGTCTATAGAGATTATCTATGGCACTTTCATCTTGACGGCAGCAAAATTGTGAACATTTCGATGCTCCAAGAGATTTATATACATGATAAAACATTTACAAAGAATTATTAGAAAAGGCATATAGCAAACACTCCTTCCAATGAGATATGTAAAATGCCAATGGTTTTAAAAAATCTTTTTAGGCAATAAAATAGGCTCAGTTGTATGATATGTCTTATCTACACTTCTGAACAAGCAAGAACTACCACTTTAACTTTTAGATGCTTAAATAAAAAATACCCTTGAACAAATAAACTGATACATGATAGAGACCTAAGGGAATGTTGAGACAGTTGGACACCGAATTTAATTACAACAATGCTCCATGTAAGTGGAATTTATGAAATATGCATTAAGGCAAAACATATAGTTCATTCCGTGTATGAGTGTTTAAGACCAATATTAATTCAAAGGAACTGGTTGCTCTTATTACAAACTTATGACACTGCAAAAGCATTTCCAATTTATAAGCACATTTTACTTCTCCTCCACAGGTGGACGTATGTATAAGAGTCAATGCTTTAAAAGGCATTAGCAACAAAGTACACAATTTTGAACAAAGAGGAAGCAATATCCTTCCAAAAGAAAACAAATAATCTCAAATATTCCATGACTAAAAACCAATAAATCCACAATGACTAGGTAACTATGGACCTAAAATAGTGTTCATTAAACGAAGGACTCCTTGTCAACACCAGCACCGGAAGATGGTTTGTGGCTTTTATGCCCTGCGGACATGACTTCTGGGGGCTGGTTGATGGGGGATGTCCCAGCAGAACACTGAGCAGCCTGAAAGTACTGCTGTAAACTTTCTTCAAAGAACTGGCCTGATGCAGGCCTATCGTGAGCTGTTGGAGTCTCGTTCTCCACAGAAAAGGTAGATGGAGGATACAAGGGAGAGGGTGGAGAGCTTTCCAGCATAAATGAAGGTCTTTGCCACGTGGGGCTGTCAATATCACTGCTAGAACCTGGAGGTTCATTTAGTGGTGCTGGAGCAAAGGCATTTCTTTCCCATGGAGAGGGAACTTTCTTTTCTGTTGTTTCCTTCAGAAACCGTGCAGAGCTGTAGCTCTCCAAGTCTAGAGGCATAGCTTTCATGGCAATTTTTTCTCCATTGCTAGCCAGTTTCTCCTCACTATGGTGGTGAGGATTGTGCTTCAGATGCAAAGCATGGGTGATTGGGGAGGCAATTTTCTCAAGGGTGTCAGTCAAGGACAAGCGATGCTTGCTTGATGGTATAGTATGAGCATTGCCAACAGATGATTCCGAAGCAGTAGGCTCATGCAGGAAAGATGAGAAACCTGAGGAGACATTTGACGCGTTTGCCTCAAAAATAGCTTGCCCTGGGGCAGGATGGTCTTCCAGTACCATGATCAGGCTGCCTGGTGCCATACCTTCTATGTTCAAGGATGCCTTCTCTGTAGCTGCTGGCTGCACACCTGTGTCTATTGGCTGCACAGGTACCGTGTCTGTGGACTCAGATGCAGCTGCATTAACATTCACTTCCTCAAATTGGTCTTCAGGTGATTCCTCAACTATATCCTCCTCACCTTCGTCTGTTTCCTCTGCAAACTCTTCAACAGCCTCTCTTAAGATGGCTGCCTCATAACTGAGCTGCTGTACTATGCTGTCGTTTCGGCGTAAGCGCCGCCCTCTTGGGCCAGTCAAAATGCCCTGCCCATTACCCATGCTCTCATTGTTTTGCCTGCTCTTCATGTCTTGCACAGTGTTACCCTGACTTGTTGATGGTCTTTGCATGCATGCAGAGTTGGTGCTGTCTGAATTGTTATTTTCACCATCCAGTTGGCCATCCCACACCCGCAGGGAGACAATGGCAGCCTTGAATAACTGCCAGTCACCAAAGCGCATATCCAGCACAGTTCCAAGAGCATCTAGGTCACAGTTTTGTAGAACAAGTCCTGTGATGTTGTGATCATGTATGCGCTTGCTATAATATGGCACCCAGTCTGTACTGACATCCTTCAGTGCACCTATAAGCTTGCATACCCCATCAACGCTCAGGCTATTCCACTCCTTAAGAAGGCTGTGATCTTTAGCCTGTGTTCAATATAAAAAAAAAAAATAGTTCCACCATGCCATTATTTTTTTAAAAAGTGACAGGATAAGAAAATTATAACCAGTTAAAATTCTTTTATTTTTTTTTAAAGACAGTTTACCAGCAGATACAAAGCATACAGCTTTTATTTCAGAAATGACAGCTACAGGAATCGAGAACTAAATGGTGCAATCAACTGAAAACTTTTTTGAAGTCTTGAACCCTTTTAAGCTTCTTCTGAATTCCATGCTGTTTGGCAAGTAAAAGAGAAGCAAAACAAAACAAAGTATGAAAGCAACTCTCCTCACAAAAAAGAGCTTATTAGCATGGTTATTCCTAAAAGGAATGTGCTAATGAAGTGGAAAAGAACTTTCTCTAAAAATTATTGCATATGCATCAAGTAAATTGACTAAAGGGCTTACCTGGAAAAACACTGTGGGTGGTGGACGTGCTGGGCTAGCAACAATGTTTGTCTGATGATTGTAAGGGCTACTGATAAAAGGCAGCTGACCAAACATCATCATCTGTGGACTGTAACCAGGTGGTAACCGACTGGGTGAACCCATTGGACTAACACGTGGACGAAAACTTCCTAATGTTCCACCAGCATCATGAGGTAGGGTGGAGACCGCAGGTCCTGGAGGTGGGGGAAATGGTTTGTTAGCTGGAAACATCCCAAAGTTCATTTCCTGCTTTTGCATCTCCAGCTGATGTTCAGTTTCTGCAAAAATTGAGGAAAGCAATCACAAAACATAGCAAATCTCCTGGTGATTATTTAGAAAAAGAACACTTACTATTAAGGACTGTGATATACTCATAATAAAGGACTCTGGGTTTAGTCAATGAACATAGAGATAAAATAATTGAAAATGCAATTCACCGATTGCCAGCCAGCAAATAACGTGTTCTCGCAGCACAAAAATAAAGAAAAATATTACACAGATTTAGAAATGAGCATTAAAATAGTATAAACATGATAAAAAAATACAGGTAAGACACAACACACAAGGATGATAAAAGATAAGAAGCAAACAGCTAACAAGTCATCTACTGAGGAATAAGTCTATAAGACATGAGGAAAAAGACAGACATGAAGAAATATGCGTGACTTTTCCTCACCTCTGATAAGTTTTCGTAGATATGGATCAAGATTAATGGTACAAGGTAGGAATTTCTTCAGATCAGCAATGTTAAGTTGTGGAAAGTTGCCTGACTGACTGGACAGAAAGGCCTCCAACTTGCGTTCATTACGATCAATTTCAAGCAAAGGCTCTGCTTCTTTGCTTGTTGGGATACGAGGCAGCACCCTGAGACCCAGATTGCCATACCATATATTAAAACAGGAAAAAATGTATGTGATTTTTTAAACCTTTAAATGTTTCAGTGCTTCTTTCTCTACTGTAGCTGCTTTGCACTCACCCTAACAAGCATTTCCCTTCTGCAAGTTGCTAATTTTCAAAGGTCCATCTTCTTAAAAGTAAGATTAGATGAAACCTACATTAAAATAAATCCACAGAAAAAAACACCTAGGGAAAAAAATCGCACATCTTGAACAGCCACAACTGATTTATATCCATAAAAATATTAATTAATTACAGAATCTACTTTATTACTTATTAAAATTAAATTTTATATCAGCTCTTGTAAATCATTCATTTTTTTTAATGTTCTTATTCTAGATCAGTGGTTCTTAACCTTGTTTGAGGTACCGAACCCACAAGTTTCACATATGCACATTCACCGAACCCTTCTTTAGTGTCATCACGAATTGCGGGTGTATCTTGACCTCCGTGGCGGAGGCTCTGCCGAAGCCCTGAGACCGACTCACCGAACCCCTAGGGTTCGATCGAACCCCGGTTCAGAACCACTGTTCTAGATGATTATGTAACATAAATAGATGATACATCAATCTTTTCTTGATGGACAAGTTGTTTTTTGATCTGAAAGCTGGCTAACGCCATTCAAAGTGTAAGATATCTTACCTTTTGTACAGAGCAAAGAGAGTCGTGTTTGGATCTACATATTCCTGTTCGTCAAAATGGTAGATGATCCAGGATACCCTGTATGGCCACTGTTCTATGATGTTGATCCAAGCAGCCAGGCGATGCCATTTGAAATCTATGTTATATGCCCGCAGTAATCGAGCTGGCACAAGAAATATATAAGTGAGATTTTTCCAATACCAAGATAACTTCTTTTCTGATAATGGTCTGAAATAATTTATTTTGAGTTTAAAGCACTGTGTCCCTCTTTTGATTTTCTAATTCTGCTTTCAAACAACCTGTACGTATTCTGAGAACACAATGATGTGACCTTTGTTAGTAAATTATGTCTTTAAGTAAACCAAAAGACAAATGCAAGTAGTTTACTTCAGCCACTTCTGCTCTCACTGAACTGATACTTATGTTTAATACTATGAAAACAAACGTTATGCCCCATAATGGTTTACAGGTCACTTTGTTAACCCTATTTTCAGCAAAACATAAAAAATATTCCCTTTTACTGAGTAGGGATAGACACACATAGTGTGCCATTAAATATGATTTAAAGAATCATGCACGGTTTATCTACATCAAGATTTGCAATCTTTCCTAAAATATAAAATTATTATCGTAAATTGTCTTTCTTCATTCCTTACCAGACCATAGGAGTTTAAGGGCTACAGTTACTCTTTAAACTAAACAAAATCTTGCCCTGAGCAGTAAGGGGACAGCAATTCTGAAAGCTAGAGTGCTCTAACCCTTAAGCCCAGTGCTGCCCTCAGACTACTATAAAAATATCCCTTTCCACGTAGGTTCAGCAGTCTTTTTGTCAACCCTCAAGACAGAAGCGGGAATGGTTGGTTGGGTCATCTGGTAAGTAATGAAAAAAAAACAATCTACAATAAAAATTTTATTTCTTTAACTTTACCAGATGACCTAATAGGAGATTAACTATCAGGAAGAATGCTTCTGGCTGACAGCCTCTGTTGTGGCTACTGGATGCTTACTCAGAGCCTTGTTTTGTCAAGGAAAACAAGGTCTTGATTCCCAAGTCCAAAAAAGTTGACACTGCTTTTCTACAAAAGGCCACAAACGGGGGAAAGGTCTTTAATCAAAAAAAAAGTCCAAAGGTTTAAACTCAATAAGCTTTCAATCGAAAAACATCAAAAGTTGCTCAAAATACAGGGAACTGGGTAGGAAGGGAGTAGAGCGAGGGGAGAGACTACTGAGCAATGCTATCTGTGGTGGATGCAAAAAACCTGCAACCGGTCTGTAAGCAGAATACTACACAACAAAGAGACTGCAGCATTAAAATCTGCCAGAAAGGCAGGCACTCATCTGCAGCAGTTCAGCCCTCCATACCTGCGGCCAATGTCACAGTTTCTCTGGGAAGAACACGAGCAGCACAACATGCAGAGGAGATGAGTATTAACTGGAGAGTTCACTTGAAGGCAGGTTGAACAAAAAGCCACTGTCTAGTTTTCTGTGAAAAGCTTTTCCTGTGGCAATAAAAAAATTGGTAAGGGCTCCCCACTCTCTCCTTCACCTCTGGCAGAGTACAATTATATCATTCTTCTGTCAATTTCATCCACCGCACTGTAATTCCTTGAAGTCAGTTGTAAGAGCGAGATGATGCAGTTTCACCTATGTGTAGCTTCAAAAACCGAAGGAAGACTGCTGAACCCACGTGAAAAGGGTTTGTTTGGTTTTTTTTTTCGCAGTTTAAGGGCAGCACTGAGCTTAAGGTGGAAAGCCCTCTAGCTTCTGGGACTGCTTTCCCCCTACTGCCCAGGGCATGATTTTTTTTGGTTAAAGGGCAATTGTAGCCCTTAAACTCCTATGATTGGGTTGTCTGGTAAAGTTAAAGAAATAATTTGGCACAAACAAAACCTTTTGAAACAGGTATTGTCTGTAAATTAGCAACCATATTCAATGAGAAATGTAAACATTACATAATCAAATAAGGAAAAGCTTGACCTGCTTACCTGTAACAGAGACAATGTTCATTAGTCGGCGCATACTTCTGGGGTTGATGTCGCTAAAATAGTCATTGCGAGCAAAAGTGTTGGACAGATCAAATGATGAGGCATACATCATCTGTGGCACAGACCCAGACAGCCCCTCTATGCGAGATTCAGCCCGTGATCTACGTCGACTGCCTAATTTGCTGTCTAAGCTGGTGGTTGACATAACAGATTCTTGCTGGGAAAAAGATAATATACTATTTAAAATTTGTAATTGGTGATTCTTGACATAAAAAAAAAACGGACATGTAATACAATCTGCAACTTAAAGATATGACACCCCTTCCCATTCCCAAAAATAATAAACAAATCCATTAGAAAAAGCACTATATCCGGACTTTGCAGACTGTGTACTTGGGTCCTGATAGATATAGGAGTATCATTGTTTGACCCTGATGAAGATAATATGGTACAACCAACATAATCCTCAATAAAAAGATGTCCTAAAAAACAAATCAAATAAGTAACTCCATTCTGAAGTCTGTCCACACCTCTCTAAGTCTTGGGATGACCCTCTCTGTGTCAGACAATGGTTCTGGATGCTGCACCCGGATCCCCTGACTCTGAAGGTAGAATGGAAGGTGTACCACATTGCGTAGGTAGTCAAAGCCATTGACATTTGTGTCATGAAATGTCGTCTTTAGATTGTGCTCAATGCCCTTAATGATGATGTGTGGGTCAACAGCAAGTATGGTGATAAAGGGCGAGTTGTCATCATTGAACAGTGACTTCACAGTGTCAAGCACTTGAAGAACCTAAACAGTAGACAACAATGGTTATTTAACTGTTCTACCGAGATGTAAGCTTTTTCGCATAAAATACCAAAACTAAACAAACAAAACAAAAAAGTCATGGCATTCATATGTGATCAGCATTGAAGCACTGGTTTCTTAGTGGCAGCTAGTTAGCAAACCAAGACAAAGACAATGACACAGTCCACATAATGTTTTATGCCATGCCAGTAAGAAGGTTATATTACGACAACCACATAAACAAGAAAAAAGGTGTTAAAAACTATCCGCTGTTGTTGTTTATAGGGCTGGTAACTCCTGACCTTGTCCTGCTCACAGCTGTCTAGGCCATCCACAATGACCACAAGTCGTGTTTGGTCACCTGTGAAGGCATCCATGCACATCACCATACGGTTCATTCAACTCCACCTCATGCTTCAATCGATGTAGAAACCCATCCATTTTCAGCGTTTCCACCTGTACATATGGTCACATTCTGCTCACCATGTGGTCAGTTCACTTTATAAGCAACTGTTCACATATAAAAATACTCCATCATCCTTCTCCTTCTATCATCAAGAACTATCTGTACAAACAAGATTGACCCAAGACCTTTTCTAACATTTGACATAAACGAAATGAGTTGACACTGCTGAATTCTCTTCTCCCTATTTGAATGCCACTTTAAAAAGCAATCATTTAAAGGCATTCACAGAATCTGCATCAATTTCAAATATCCTCGCAAATACAGTTTCCCCTTTCTTCTAAGTTAAAAAAGAAAAAAAAAAAGAAGTTAACAAGAATATGACCACACAACATACATGCTCAGCAGCGTTGAGTACACGATGTTTCTGTGAGGATAGCAGGGCCATAAATCCATGGGCCCATGTAACGATGTTTCCAACAACAGTCAAAGTCAGTATGCATGCAATAGCTATGAGCACACCATCCACAACCATATACTGTTTGATACGAAACTGAACCAGAAGTGCCACGCCTGCTGCCAGACAGCCCAACACTAACAGAACCAGCAGAAAGTAGGGCACACAGCAGAATGACTTGAAACGACCATGGTGCACACCTAATGACAAAGCAAGAAAAAAGGCTAATGAGTTTTGTGACTGAAAGCAATAAATAATACAGGGAAACATAGAGGTGACCTTTATTATGAGCAACATCTTAACAGACTGGATTTGTATAAAACTAAAAAAAAAAAAAATTCAAATTCACACTGCTAACATTGCACATAAAATAAAATATGAAGACCGTCTTTTTTCAAAAGAATTGTTTGGGTAGAGTGGGGACTGAGGTGTTATAAGACCATACCCTTCTCGGGACCAGGTTTTTAGTGGGGACAGTATCCATCTTCTTCTCCTCAAAGCTTATCCTTCCCTAACCCTACAAGGTACTTATATGAGGTACTCATTTGACAGATGGATCAACTAGAAGGAGTGTGCTGTGCTAGTGTGGCCCCCTCAGGTCTTTAATGTTAGTGCTCTAATTACTCATTGATCCCTTTGCTAAAAATAACGGATGTCAAAAGCTATTTTGGTAAGGAAAAGACAAATCATTCGCTCATAATAAGCAAGTGTATATATAATAAGTAACTAAAGGGCTTGCAAATCTTGGATATAGCACGGGGGCACTCGTTTTGTTTGGTATTATGTATATGTGGAGTTAAGGAAGGACACTGAACATTGAGAGATGATAGATAAAAGTGTTAACTGCTAAACTGATCACACTTAGGTGGTGTAACATTTAAAAATGCATATGTAAAGGTAGCTGAAACCCACAACACCTCTTTCAGCAGAAAGTAGGATTTAATACCTTCAGATGGCTTGAAAACTCTAAACAGACGTGTGACTAGGAAACCATATTCTTTCTCTACTGCTTCACACAGAGTCCCAATCATTGCAGCCAGAGATTTTTCACCACCAACACTGGTCAGCCTTGTGCACTCTGAAAAGAGGAATCTGTAAACAAATAAAAAGTCTAAATAAGAAATATTTAATCCCAAAACAATGCCAAAATTGCAAGTCTTCTATACAACACACAAAGTAAATATGCTATGTTTCATGGACGAGATTTGTTGTTGTCTTGCATATCAGAGACTGTAGCATGATGCACTATGCTAGGAAAATTAGGTCCTCATCTTGACAAAGTGTTAAATCTCAGACACACAGTTTTTATGATATAGTTTGAAATCTGTTGGGAAGACTCTCACCTCACAGAATAAGCATTTGCTGCCTGTTTATCTGATTTCTGACGTCGAGGATTACAAAACAACATGCGCAGCAGTAGCATCACTAAGCGCTGATGTCTGCCCATCACAGTACTCATGGTGATCGCTATTTTTATATTGTAGCGCTGGTCACACAGCATCACAGAACCTGAAAAATCAGTCAAATTTCACCAATGAAGGACATCACACAACTAGCCAATAGCCACAAAATGCCACAGCCAAAAATTTGATGACAGTCAAAAATAAGCAAAGAGGCACATTTCAATGTAGCTAAAAAGACTGTAAAGGTTTAGACATAAGCTGCACATGTGGACAGCAGTAATAGTTGTTACTTTTGAGGTGTCAGAAGGGAAACAAGTAGAACAAAAATATTTAAAAACTCCTCCCCATCAGATATACTGAGGATCAAACATTGAGATGCATGCAGGACTTCTCATCTAGTTTCTTACCAAAGAAAACCAGCAGAAGAACAAAGATGGCGACGCTAACACCGATGCCAACCTTGAGTGATACTCCCAGAACAAGAGCTTCCCCCACGACAAGAGAGCAAAACAAGGCCAGGAGTGCAACAGTCCAGGTTAACATGAAGTGTTCTTCAGTGTGTTGTTGGGTGAAGGATTTCATTTCACCTGTAGCAAATGTACGCTAGATAAATGCAACTGGTTCTCCATATACTTATTTAATATGATTAGAATTTCTACAAACCTCCTCTAAATGATTAAAAAAAAAGTTAGTTGTCCACACATTTAAAGGAACAATAATTTGAATGGCTGTTTTCTTTTCGACCCCTTCCCCCATCTTATACAATTTCATTAATCCACAAGGTATATTTCAGATAGTTCTCATGCTAGCAATATAGAGATAATACACAAATATACATGTTGAAATAATTTCTCTCTCGCATACACTATATGTACATGCACATATTTGATGAAAGACATTTTAAAGGCTATACCAGGTCATTTATTTCATTTTGGATGTACAATCAAGAACAAAAATTAATGTCTCACTTTGTAGCTTGTTGATGAGGAAGGACTTGCCACTGCCCCACTTAGCATACAGCCCCACTGTAATGGGCATTGTCAATGAGGGGTCACTTAAAATATCTGCTAAAGCTCCACTGTAAATATCGTAGCCCAGGAGGTTCTCCGCATCCGTAGCATTTAGATTTCCTGAATATGAAAAAGAGATGGCACCATAATCTTCTATTTATTAACAGACACATGGTACAAAACTAAAATAAACGTACAGTTTAAAAAAATTCTAGCAGCTTTGGACTGAAAACCTAATTGAGATTTAATATGAAGACTCATTGGCTGAAAAAACGTGTAGTTTACACAGCCTGATCTGTTTGCTTATCTATAAACAAAATGAAAATAAATATGCTAATCTAAACAATTCTATCTAGACCATGATTTAAATTGGGGTGGAAAACATCCAGCCCACCATCTGCACCCTAAATCTTCTAACCTGTCTTCTATCATTGCAAACATGAAAAATTCATTATTTTATACTATTTGAACACCTATAATCACTGGCCAATAATAATAATTACAAAAAGGTAGCATTCCATCTGATGTGAAGCTTTAAATAGGTAACCATGCTTAGTGCATGGCATATGGAAGGAAAAGTATAATCTTTCATTACATTACTAAGTTATGCAAGAAATAAGGATGAATAAGTGATCTTTAAAAGCTTTTCAACATTTGCTCACTGTGTCCATAGATCTGCTGAAGAATACCCCGCTGGTGATATGTGTCCATGGAGTATGGTGTTTCTCCTGCCTTGTTTGGACGGTAAAGCAGACGGCTGTTGCGTGGATTTCGTAAAAGGAGTTCTGTGATGCGCTTGCTCCGGGCTCTGATGGCAATGTGAAGGGCTGTATCACCTCTCTGTGAAATGCAACAGTACGTCTCAGAAGGGAAGCTCCTTACAACAAAAGCCTGGCCCACATCGCGAGTTAAGTAAAATTTAAATTTTATTTTATATATTTTGAAAATATATGGTAATGCACACGTATGCTGAAATAACCAAAACTTGTGAAACGATAGTCCCCTTACAGGCATTATAAATAACTAAGTCAAGGCAGATGAAAAGTATATAAAAGACCAGCAGATGTAATTCTGGAATTTAACTCACCTTATCACAGTGAGACACTTTTGCTCCCTTCTCTAAGAGGAGTCTCACAGATTCTTCATTGCGACTTCTAACAGCACGCAAAAGCGCTGTATCTTCATCCTTAGAAGCATAAAAAACAAAAAACAAAGGTGGATAAGAAGACCAAAGTCCAATGCTAGGTTACTAAATATGCCTGAAAATGTAATAACATTGTTAGGAAAAACAAAATCTGTTAAAAAATACCCCAAACCCCCCAAAAGCACAGAAAAATCCCCCAAAGAAACCAACTCACTTTAGTGCACAGCTCCAAATCAGGTTCACTACCTAAAAGAAGACGAACAATTTCATTGTAACCCTTTTCCACAGCCCAGTACAAAGCTGTCTTCCCTTCCTGAAAAATAAATACAAATGCAGTCAGTGTGCATTGATTGAAAGGCATGCTCCCTAGCATAAATTTCAAAATCTTTTTCTTTTGCAAACAAATTTAAGATTTTTTAAACTCAGTAAAAGTCCCTTACATGCATACATGTCTGCATGCCGACACACACAAAATGTACAAGACTACTCACAGCTCCAGCCACATCGACATCGACATATTTATTTAGAAGTGCCCGCACCACCTCCACTTGACCCCCCTTCACTGCATGGATCAAAATGGAGTCTCCATTCTGTAATGAGAACAAAGGTTAAGGCACCAGTTTTTAAACAAGCCTTTTTACTTGATATGATATCCTAATTATTATTATTTTTTGCTCAAGAAAGTCATTACTACCACAAAAAATCTCCTATAGAATCACTCTTCAAACACTATCTCAATGAGCTTGTGCTTACCAAGACAGAAAATACTTCAGTTGAAATTTTCAAAGCAGTTGCTGTGAATATAACTATTTAAATGAAAACAAAATTTTTATTTGTCAATTTTCTTTCTTTGATTCTTACCATATAAGGCAGTTGTAACTCCTAACGGTTGGGTCATCTGGTAAGTATGAGGAATGAATAAATAAATTCTGCTTATGCTAAAACAAAATTTTAAAAAATCTGTGCTTACCCTGTCGCAAACATTTACATAAGCCCCCTTTCCCAGAAGGTCTTTGACAATCTCAACAAAACCTTCCTTGGCTGCAATAGCTAATGCTGTCATGCCATCCTGCAAAAATGAAATAATGTACATTAGTTTCACTGCATGCAGCATAAAGATTAAAAAAAACAAAACAACAAAATCTTTCAAGAATGATTCGGGGACAAAAAAAAAAAAAAAAATAAAATAAACAGTAAATTACCTCCCACCGTACCCATTTTTGATGAAACTTTACTTCAGTCAATAGCAAACAATAAACTTTAAAACCAATAATGAATAACCCAGACATTACCATCTCTGCCAAACACTTTTATAAAATACAAACATAAAACACACTATAATGTCTTTAAAGAGCTGTTAATATAAAAATTAAGATTCATTACTCCAGACTGCAGAGGAATGAAAAAATGACAAGAACAACGTGCTGCTGCTACTCACAGAAGAATGAATCTTGTCACATTGACAATACATTAGCATTTATTTTCTCACCTTATCAACAGCATTCACATTAGGATCATGAAGAAGCAGAGAGCCAACGACATCATGGTGTCCACCTTTAGTGGCTACAAGAAGTGGGGTCCAAGAGTTCTACAAATAAATAATTTACAATTATGCTCCATACAGTATCATCCACCTGAACATTCTTAGTTGGCATATTTAGTTAGGCAAAATTTTTTCAAGATAAAACATGAGCAATACTATGACTCATGAATTATAATATTGTTCTACAGAGGTAGATAATACAAGTATAGTACAACCACAGACAGGTTAGATGAGAACCCCCTCTTCACCACCACCAAAGCAAAACACTCCTTACCATTCCAGCTGCATCAACCTGTGCTCCTTCTCCCAGTAAAGCATCAACTATTTCTATGTATCCTTTGCGGCAAGCCCATATCAGTGGTGTTGTCCCGTACTGCGAAAATGAAAAAAAACAAGAAAAAAACTTGTTAATATTTGCTTTTGATATCTTCTAGAGGTACTGATGTTTTAAAAGAATCTATCACTGCAACACTACATAGAAGATATCACTTATCTAATGAAACCTTAATAGTTTTGCTGACTGCTATTCCTGGAGAACTATGCAAAAAGTCTTTGCAAAAATTACTGTGAATGTATGCACCTTCATCTACAAAACATTTTTAATGTGCTCTATGGCTAATCCACCTTGTTGTCATTCCTGGGGATTTAAAAAAATGATAATACTACATACAATACTGCTCTGACCTTGTCAGGTGTATTGACCTTTGCACCCTTGTTGAGAAGCATCTGTACAATCTCAGTGTGTCCTCGACCAGCTGCCCATGCCAATGAGGTCATGTTATGCTGCGACAGTATAAATTTGGCATATTATGTTCTATACGCATTTTTAACAGACTCATATGCTCCTAAGTTTAGACGATCTTGTTACAGCTGCGCCAATGTATGGTAAATTTATTTTTCAACATAAGCATGAAACTTACTTCAGCTTTTGTATTAGGATTTGCTCCTCTGTCAAGCAGCTCCTGAACAATGATAATACGTCCCTTGTAGCTGGCCCACATCAGTGCTGTCCATCCCCACTACATGCAACATCAGCAGAAATATAGCTTAAACAAATACTTCATGTAAATAAGATACCAAACAAATGCACCACATAAATAAAATGCCAAAGGGTGGATCATCAAAGTTCCTGCTTTTCTCTCAAGTAAAATGGTTTATAGAGTGGGAAAAATGCTAACGTACCAGACATCATTTGAAACTGACATGGAGTAAATTACCTTCTATTTATTAAGGTTTATGCTTAAAATATAAGCAAGGTACACGTACCATATCTTTGTGTTCAATGTCTGCATTTCGCTCAAGCAGCTCAATGACAATCTCAAGGTGTCCTTCCTTGGAAGCACACAGTAATGCACTCCAACTCTCCTGTAAATACAACACTAAAGTCATGTGTACATCCCTTACTTCTATAGCATTATAGACAAAGCATCACAATTTTAATACATTCTTGAAAACGAGATGCTGTTTGTTGAACACTTCTGGCAAAAGATTCCCATTTTAAAAGTACTCTTTTCTTTTTTGAAAAAACGAGAGCAACTCACATTGTCAACAGCATTAGGATCAACACCTGCCTCCAACAGCTCACGCACAATATTCAACTCTCCATTTTTGCTTGCTACCATAAGAAATGTATGTCCTTCCTGAAAAAAAAAAAAAGATTATAGAAAATGTACGATATGCTACAAATAACTCGACATTAATGTACCATGAGCACATGCATACACCACCACAAAATCGCGTAATGAGACTTGTTTGCTTATGCTTGTGTGGTGGACATCAGCATTAAATGAGTAGTATTTACTGCATGGCACATTTAAGCTTACGACTTGAACAGAGGTGCAGGCAAGGCACAGCTTGAGATTTAACAGATTTTAAACAGACTTGTATACATTCCAATCTACACATGATTAAATAGATGTATTATTAAAGAAATGCTATGATATACCCACCTCATCACGCTCTTCCAAATTAATGTTGCCACTTTCAAGCAAACCATGAACAGCAGATAAGTCACCCTTCCTTATATTCTCCCAAAGCATTTGTGCCTTAAAATTTGCCATCATGTAAGTAATCTACAGCCTCAACAGTCTAGCTTAGTGCTGCCTGTACTGAAACAAATGAAACATGCTTGATTGTTCATTTATCAGAAAGAAAGAGCAAGGTGATAAGAGACAAAGGTTACTACTGCAAATACACTCAGACAAAAATAGCTCCTCCTATTCTGGTTTAAACATAGACATCCTTGTATCGGTTAACTGCAGAATGTAGAAGGAAAGTAAAAAAATGACACGTAAAGCGTAGTTAAATAGCAACGAAAACAACATGCCCGCCCTCCTAGTCCTACTACGGTGGAAATATTTTGGGATAATCAAAAGATGGAAAACAGAAGTAAACCAATAAAGCAATAAATTACTTAAGTAATTAAAATGCCATCTGGAAAAACACTTTTCTGCTAACAGATTAAATAACAATCAGTGAGGGCTCTCTGACATCCTGAATTCTGCCTGTCAACTAAAATTCGGAGAGAAAACTTGCATAGTTTACCGCTATATTTTCTTAGAATGCAGCTTTTTATCACAAAAATAAAACTCGACACATTTTTAACTTATACAAGAAACAACAACAACAAAAAAAAGATATGTTGGTACACTGTGGCATGATAGTGCAATTTAATACCTTATTTATGCAACAAATTATACTTGCTACCATCTTATAGTGTTGCAATTTAGTTCTTTGTTATCTCTTTCCCAATTCCTATATTCTTCTATTCAAAAATATAAAATACTGTTAAGTACAAGAAAGCAGGTATGTTTTAATAAATGCTAAGTATCAAATGAAGGTGTTTATAAAAATCCATCACCCATCATCTCTGGCAATTGACTCTTAGTGAATGGTGCCTTGTGTATATTTAATAAGATTTTACTGCTGATTTCTAACATGACTCAAGACATGCACAATCTATCCCTCATTTTTTCATTAAGATTATACTTACACGTGCATGCACACACTTTCTCTCTCCATCTCACATGCATAGATGCACAACCATAATCAAAACAAAATCCAAATATTGTCATGTATTTGCATGCTGTTAGGCAAGATTGACAGGTCATCAAATGGGAGACCTTCTGAAAGGGGCAAAGAACAGGTACATCCACCACTATAGTTACATCTCATCATGCCCATCCAACTGGTCACAGTTAAGGGACATACATACATAGTGGAATGACTGGTCACAGTTAAGGGACACATATACATAGAGGCAGGATCAGTTATAATTTAGATTATTAATCATTTGTCATCCTCATGGAAACTTATGTCTTAAGTGATCTGTTTACTAAAATATATAGGATCGCAGCATTTTCCAATATCTGTTGTAACAATTCATGTTGTTTACCTTTTTTTTAGGCCATAAGTACATAAGCCACACTTATACTGCCAAAACAATAATGCTATATTATCATTTTTGCATAGTATTGTCTTTCAAACTTGAGCAATTATCTGTGCTTCAAAAATAACAACTATTAAAAAAAGTCTATGAGATTAACTCATGGATCTGCTCTGCATCTAGATACAATGTAGTTATAAATAACCTGCAACTAATTAATAAATTACAGCATCCCACTCTGAAAAATTTTTTAACGATATGAAGACAAAGCTGATAACTGTATTAGAATAAAGCCTTTGCACCTTGCATACATTTACCGTAGAATTACAATATGAACAATATTCTACTTGTTGTTTTCAGCTTTTTTTATTTCCTGACCCTGTAAAGTAGATCCCAAATATACCAAGCATATACAGTTAATCATTAGGGGAAGCAGACAACTGTAAAAAAAAAAAGACAACAATATGCCCCCAAAATAAAGAGCACTTTGTCAGCTGTGTGTCAACTGCTGTCAAAATCAAGTTTGTAGATACTAACATTGTTTCCAACCCTCGAGCTCATGCCATCATAAGTGCACATTAAGAAATGACAAGACAGTTTATGTGAGGTTTGACAGGCATAAAACATGCCATACAAATATGACCCACTGCATGCCATTTGAGATCTGATTCAGCACTGGAATATTGCAGATGCGTATGGCACAAACACCAATCAGCTGATAAGGATGCCATATAAAGGCATATTTAATTAATAAAAATTTAAAAATGTATAACTATATCGGCTTCGAATACAAAAAAAAAAAAAAAGTGTCATGGATTGAACAATGAAATGAACTCTTCACCCCTTCCTTATCAAGCACATGAACCGTAAAAAGGAAATGGAGTTTGACCTGCTTATTCTGAGCAGTATGCATTTAGTCATTCCCCTATTGTTAAGCTGAAGCTTGATTCTGCTTTCAATTTGTGTGAAATTGGGGCTGTCGTAACGACTTAGGGCTAGAGTTTAACTAAAGCATTGATTAACAGTACAGTGGTTTTCTGCGAAAAAAAAAAACCAAACCCATAGCTTCTAATATCCATTATAGGCAGCACCAGACATGAACTGAGCTGAAAGACCTGCTAGCACTTCTTTAAAGTCACTGATGATCTTAACGCTGTCACCTTTATTTCACTAGCGCCGAAGGCGAAGCCAAGAGCTTGAGCATCAGAGCTAGCGAAGCTAGACATTGCCATTGTTCACGATCAACAGTTCGTATATTATCAGAAAAAAGAAATAATAGCTTTGGCATAGGTCTTATTCTGACCGGATGAATACTTAAAAAAATTACCTGTTTAGTTGATTGTGCTAGTTTGGGGCCAAACCCCAACACTCCGAAAGATCAGCTGCTCCAAGAATGACAATCGCGAGACAACGCGAGATTATGCGTTGCATTTGAGAACCCACTGACTCTTTACATTTGTCTTTTAAATATAAAAGAAACTCATAGCTGAAAGGTGAAAAATTAGCTATAAAAATATGAGGTTAAATTAGAGAAACTATACTGTCATTACTTTTTTGAATTAAACAGGCCAAAATCTAATTGAAGGAATGACGGTCAATGTACAGAGTTGACCCGGAAGTGTAGTTTCGTTCGCCAAGAGGAGACGACGCTCTCTGCCAAGACTAATAGTGATTTGTTAATCCCACAAAAACGATAAAATTTAGGGATCTTTGGCAACATAAACTTTCTTGTTTTCATATTGTGCTACATAATGGACGAAGAAACACTAGAAAAGTAAGTTGCTAAACTGGACAGCTTTAGTCTAGAAATACAGGAATGAAAGGCAGGAATGTTTCCTTTGGCTCACCATTATCTCTCGATTTACATGGCTGTAAAAATATTGTTACCAGTCTGAGTTGAAAGTTTTTCTATTCATGCAACTTGATGAATTTTAATGTAACATTTTCCTCGATATGTTTTATGTCGCTCTTGTGGGTAATTTTTACTTTTCTTTCGCAG
This sequence comes from Pomacea canaliculata, assembly GCF_003073045.1. Lineage (NCBI taxonomy): Eukaryota > Metazoa > Mollusca > Gastropoda > Architaenioglossa > Ampullariidae > Pomacea > Pomacea canaliculata. The sequence goes on along the minus strand of NC_037592.1, from coordinate 31,114,297 downwards.
AATGGCTTTAGCAGAGATCATGAAAGACATCAAACGTGGTGCTGAGCGGGCACAGGAGCACGGTGCTCTCGGATGGTTTGTACTTAACTATCCATGTTTTTGTGTTTCTGGAAACATGTTCCACAGGATAGATGATGAAACGCGTATATCTTATTTACCTGTACCCAAAAAGACGTTTAAAAAGAATGAACAAGAACAAACTTTTTGTGCTGGAAGTCACCTTTGTCCCAGTAGTGTGCTTTGTACAAAGCAGCAGCTACCCACCATTTCTACAGGAAATCGATATTTTTCATGATAAGTCATTAACACAGGTTTGGTTGCTATAATTTGCATGTTTACTTGTGGACAAATTTTGTTCTAAGTGAAATATCAACAGAAAGTAATAATTTAAACATCGCAGTAAAATGCTGTTGTTTTGGTGTGCAGGCAGAAAAGCACAGCACCTCCTCCAAACAAAACGTTCTTGAGAAATATGCTGATGTCCACTCTGACAGACAGGACTCGAAAGATTTCACAGTCTTCTTCTAGACTTCGTGCCATGACTGGTTGTGGTCAACAGTTTAGCAAACAACAGCATACAGATTCAGCTGGGTTGAGCAGTAGTTCTTTTTCTGTTACCCACAGAGCCACTGTGGATCAACCATCTGCTGGACATGCACATCACAGAAAAAGAAAACTAAATTTTTACCATGATAGCAGCAATGCTAACTATAGAAGTCACCAGCATAAAAGTGTAGAGTCTACCTGCAAAGGCTAAGTAATAATGACAATTATGATATCACTAAGGAAGATGAAAGAGAAGCTCATTCAGTAAGTAGTCACAGGCAGAGGCTCTTTTCAGACAGAGGAACATCATGTCGTGAAAGTAAAGAACTAGAGAGGCATGAGTCGGTTTCTAATGCCACCAGAAATAAAATTAGCAGAAACAGCAGTGCAAAAAAGACGAATCTTCTACCATAAAGAATGGTAAGGAACATCCTAGACACAAACTAGATCAAGACAAGAGCAGCAGGAAGAAAAAATGATGAGGAAAAAGTAATAGAAAGATGAAGTGTAAATAAAGATAATGTGCTATAATGGTGTTAAGAGATGTGAACTTTTATTTTCATGGTGTCAGAGAAATTATTTTTTCATTAGCTTTGTGCCTCTTGTGTTTCTCTCTTGTCTTGCACTCTATGACCCTTGAGTGAGTGTGTGTGTGTGTGCATGCGTGCACATACATATGTGCATAAGTAAAAAAAAACTTAAGCTAAAAGCACCTAAGCACAAAACTACCGTGAAAAAAAATGCCATGAAATCCAAAGTGTTTTTATTTTCCAGATCCTTGTGCAATGGTATTTGACGTAACAAAGAATCAAAAGGGGAAGATAAGAGAATGAATAAAGCAAAACTACTTTGACATCACTGTATCATGTCTAGATTTTTGCCTATTTAAAAGGATTCGTATACGACATATTTCAGGGACAGTATACAATACAAAATACATTACATTAAGAGATGAAAAATTTATTTTAAACTAAAATATTACATCTTTAAAACTCTTTCTGTCTATATGCATATAAACTTAGCTTGACATTTTTATTAATATTTTCTCATTTTGTGCATAAAACTAGTTTGGCAGCTTAATATAAAACAAAGGTCATGCTCATTGACATGGCACATACAGCATGTCTTATCTACATTATTAATGAATGTCTTAAAGTATGCAAGAGAATGAGATTTCAAAATAAATGTGTTAGTGTGCATTTGGAATGAACTGATTAACATATAAATTTAACTTTATCTCCCTATGTGTGATATCACAGCTAAATCTGCACTGCTACTGAGGATATAATTCCTTTCTTGCCAGTGACAGTCTATCATCAGGCCTAATGAAAGGGGGGGGGACAGGTGGGTCTGGTATACCCGGGCCTGCGGCTGTGAAGGGGACCTGGCCTTGGTCAGAGGATTTTTTTTTCCTTCTTTTCCTTTACTTTTTCTTTTAAAGAAAGGTTGACAACATTCCTCACTCTATCATCCTTTGCTTAAAACTTCTAATAAAACTATATTCCACTACTTGTTTTAACATGTCTAAAGCCATACCTAAAAAGGATAAGGCTAATTTCAGATCCCCAGTTTTATTTTTGTTATTTTCCAGTCACTCTAGCATCTTTCAAGCTCCTCATAATAGACAGGAATGGACAGCTGTCATGCAAGTGCTCACAAATAAGGTAATAAAGATGAAAGAGTGCCGTAAATGATCCGCAACGGGCAGACCGGACCCTCATGGGAGGCTATGTGATGGTGCATGAAAATGACTACAAGATGATTACCTCCCATGACTCGAAACAAGTGGTCAACGGCAAGGTGTTACCGGTTGTGTGTACAGAACGACATATTATCTTGGTGATCCTTTAGGCTATTTGTACATTATTAACTTCAGAGACATCTGCCTGTTTTCAGAATTTAATAACATCCCACTCGGCAGCTAAAGTGAACAGCGGCAGGGTAAAGGACTGCTGTACCTGTGGAACCGAGAACTGTCAGCCGACAAAACAAATATTTAATATGTAAAATTTTTCGAATCCCCATCCCAACTCCCCTGTGTGCCCCTGCACCTGCCAACAACCCACAGAAGGATACTGCCTTACACCTAGAGCATGAGGCTTTGACTGGTACTCGCTCGTCGAGTGCTTTTATTACAGGTCAAAATTCGAGAAGGCGGATTATTGACAGGGATGGGATGGAGGATGTTCATTTAATCTGAGGGTTGAGTGTGTTCATACGTACAAGACATACATTGGCGACAATGGAGTGTTAGGGTTTACCTTCATGACATACAGCGTGAGTCGAATATATTCTCCAGCAGTAGACTGCAAAAAGAAAACCAAGCAGAAAGAAGCTTATATAGCGTCTGCATTGAAGGGAGGGTTTCATAAGCATGCAGAAGAAAGACGAACAAATAAAGCTTCTGGAAAGAAGTTTAATAGATTTATTCCGCGACCTGACATATTTTCTTCTGTTTCTGTTACTCGGGGGTCTTTGACGAGATAAAACTGCCATGTTTATTTACCTTTAAGTAGCCGTTATTTAAGACTTTCTGTGTAAAGAACTGAAAAAAGTTTTTATTAGTTGGTACTAACCTACAGGTTCTCATTTTTTGTCGTTTTGGTTTGAATCTTACATCAACAGTTAAATAATGCATATTTTCCCGCTTCTTTATTGTAGATGGTACACATCACATTTTTACAGTTTTATATAACTCACTCTGTGCATTCGTTGGAATTTTGTAATCGATTTTCACCACTTACCGTTGTCATAGAGGTATGAATTTTTCATCAGTTACTCATTTTCCCGTGACAATGAAACATTAGATCATTTACAGCAGCCTACAAGTAGTAAAATAATATTTTTTTTTTTCTTATTCAGAAAAGTAAAACATCCACGAGAAATGTAACGGTGCAGACTGTGACGTCATGCACGCGGGCCTGGTTATTGGTCACGTTAACAGCAACCGCACTATCTGTAACAGAAAGCACACGGATGCTTTGTCCGGAACAAATAATTATCTCAGACTGCTTTATGTTTTTGGTAAAGTAAAGTAAATGAAAAAATCCTCCTTAAAGATATACTAGCCCTCGAAATGGAAAAAAATATTTTTCCAGTTTAGAAGCGATTTTAAAGCTGATTTTCTTTAGGCAGTTGGTGGGGCTTTTTTGTCTTTTACATCTGCTCGTAATTTTGAAGCGGTGCTTGATGTTGCACAAAACTTTATTTTTCAGAGGAGCAGAAGACTGTTTACTACAAGCGTTCGGAGACAGACAGCTTCTTTTGATCTTTATAGCTTTACAAAATTGTGTCTTTTTATTTTTTTATCACGCTGAAGTGTGGCCTTACAAAGACAAGAACAATAACGGTTAACTGCAACGGAACTGCCCCATTCTAATGACAAGTGCGCCAGGAGTATGCCGCCATCAACTGAAATAAACAGCCATGACTACTCCTTGCCATGCTTTTACTTTCATTTCTGTCCATTGCAATCAACCTCTTAACTTGAGCACAGAATTCTCAAAAATTGAAACAATACCGGTCAGATTATAAGGAAAAATGATGCATCAGTTTCTAAAAGTTTTTAATGAATATGTAAATCTATGTTTATTTAGAAATGCTAGGTATTTAAACTACTGGTTTGAAAATAGAGATTAGCCAATTATTATTTCCGTGAGACTATTTTCGTTTTGTGCATTCCTTTTATATTTAGGAGGATCTTGTTTTGAAAAGTTTGTGTAGCTTCTGCCTTAGCAAGGGAACTGACAAATGTATTAAGTTTCACAGTTATTTTTCATTTTGGCTATTTTAAATGCTTTTGAAATTTAGTGACGGAATTAAATGCCTTAAAAATAAATACAAGGGTTGAATCTGTAAACATGTCAATTTCTTGTTTGTATCTATTAACAAAGTAAAAGGAAGTCATGAACCTCCACTCACGGACGCGCGTGCACACACACACACTTTCTCTCTCTTCTCTCTCTCCTCTCTCTCTCACACACTGAATATCCTCGAATTTGAGGACTGTTTACAAAATAAGTTGAATGCACTCAGTGAAAAGGTAAAGTGTCTCAATCATTAAATAAAGCTAGAGATCCGGGACGAGTTATAACAGGACCTGATATTTATATTTTTTAAATCAGCTAGGCTGCTAGGGTGATGAATGCACTGTAGTAGGAGCGTCTGTTTGGAGACCGCGTGCACGCTGGCGGCGCTTCCCGTCCACTCGACATCCTCCTCCCTTCCGTCCACGCCAACAGTGCGTGCTCCGGTGTGACCGTTACGCAGATGACCTGAGCCTCCAACTTCCACAAATAGCAGGCGAAAGTCGGTGTTTGCACCTTGTTTTCGAGTAGAAACCAGGTCATGCATAAATACTATAGTTATCCTGATACCGGAAAGGAAAGCAGGTACCAAGTGCAGCTCCAAACCCCTACAGAACCTAAAGGTAGCTGTCATGAGGACTCGTAGTTGTGTTGGATGGCACATTCACATACACGTCTGTATGTACCCTGCATGGGTGAGAAAATAATACTGCTTCTGCTCGATGGCAGCTCTCGCAAAGTGTCATAAACCCTCCCTCTCATAAAACTGCTACATTCGATGTTTTAAGGCTTTCCGCCTCAGATCATTGGCTGCACAGATGCGGGAAAAAACTGCTGGTACTCACGATTGAGTTTTATGTTAATGTAGAAGATAGATGATTTGAGAATTTTAAAATTTACATACCTCTTTGTGTGTACACGAATACGTGATGTCATATGTTTGTAAATAAAACACATGCTATATTTTGAGTAAATAAACTTTGTGTCCAGTGTATATTGAAATCCAGATTAAGACATTTGTGAATAACGCAGACGAGGAGGAGAAGTTATCCAATCCGGAACTAAATGACCCAAAGTAAAACACACTTTTAGAACAAAAATCAGGATCTTTTGTGGAATAGAGGGTCGATAAGTGAGCAAACAAATAAACAAAAAACAGCAACAACCCCCCCCCCAAAAAAAAAAAAAATCAAAAACAAAACAAAAACAAACAAACAAACAAAAACAAAACAAAAAACAAAAAACAAACAAACAAAAACCAAACACAAACAAACAAAACAAACAAGGCCAGATATTAGACTAATAAACCGCCTGTCGAGTCAGAGCCAGAAGTTCTCGTTAGGAACTTCAGTCCTCTTCTCTGAAACGGGCTGACTGGTTCTAGAAATCTTTGGTGTCGTGATTAACCGATGGTCCCCTCACATTGTGTAACCATCTAAGATAGAGCAGTCCTGTTACAGTACGAGAGAACGAATTAATGAAGCACAGCCCTCATTTTTTCTCTCTCTGTCAATACACAATGTAGCTGAAATCCATGCGCAAGGTATGTGCTAAGAACCCCATCACCAATAATTACAGTAGCAAAGAGGACTTTATTACAGGCAGACAACATGAACAACCGATTAGTTCAATTCTAAGTGGTTTTGCACTTTGTAGGGAGTCTAAAACACTTTGGGTGTCCCAAAAGATATGTTGGGAAGGGTGTCAAGAGGGTGGGTCTGAATTCTTTGAAGTTCTACTGACTGATCAGGGGGCATATACACTGTTTAATATACACTGTCTCGTAAATCAGTGGGTTGTGTGGAAAAAGTCCCCTGCAACACGTGTTCCTCAGCCTGGAGCAGTGAGTTCATTCCTGTTTTAGAACGATGAGCGAGATAAATGGCTATCACCAGGGTGGCTGCAGTAAATGCACATATCATGACAGCTTTTATTAGTTGATTCGCTTTTCCCTCCCCCCTCCAAAGACACGTGACGAGGGCTTATTGTTTACCTTCCTGGAGAGAGGTGACATCAACATATCATCTCATCTACTGTCCGCACTGCTGCATCAGCAGCTTGTGCATCCCACGGCAAGAGGCAGGAAAAATGGTAGAGTGGGAGGACGGATCACACAATACGATACCTTCAGCTCCTCTCCCACGACTAACAACAAAACAAAACAAAAAACAAACAAACAACAAACAAACAAACAAACAAACAAACAAACAAACAAACAAACAAACAAACAAACAAACAAACAATCTAAGCGCTATCTCCACAATGTTTTTATGGAATTTTTCATCCACGATTGCAAGTAGCGACACCATAATATAAACTATTTGTCGAAAACATTTTCTTGACGCTTATCTAATGAGTTGTTTCATTGAACAATGAGGCATGTAGGGTAAATTTCCTTCTTAGATCACCAGAATGTAAAACAAACTAAGCAGCTTACTGACAACACCTTGCCACCCTCCATTTCATCACGATCATTTCAAACTGACGAATAAAAAACAAATTGTTAAAATATTAACCTCCGTTAATAATAAAAAAAATAAATAAAACGAAGAAGCGTATTTAATATGACAAAGGATAAACAAATGTAGTATTAAATATATTACTACATGTGATATGTGCTATCTGCTGACTCCGAGTAAAGTGAGGTATCACACCTCACCCACAACCATCTTAGAAAAAAAGGTTAGAGGACGACATTGACCTTTAGTTTTTTTTAAAATGTTTTGAACGTTTGGTTCCAGAGAAAAACCTAAAAGGTCACTCTTGCTGGGTGAGCCTACGCATGCTGTGAAAATGGATTCTTTGAGAAAAAAAAAAAACAACCTTATAAAACAATCTGTACAACTGCAGCAAAGTTTGAGTACTTAAATGTTATTATCTGGTGTTTTATAAAGGACATCCTTCTAGGGTAATTGCGGACACTCACAAAGAAATGTCTGTAATCATTAGCTACATAATTTTCCTAAATACTTCATAGATTTCAAAGAATAAAAGTAGCGATAAGAGGGTGTTTATGGAAAATGATGCTTGCTGCTGTCAGAGGGCGCTAAAATAATGACACCAGTTTTGGTGGATGTATTTATCTCTGTGAAATTATTGCTCGGAAAACAGAAAAATTAAAAAATTTGAATATCTACTTAGAGGTCTATTCTGCATATATTTTTTATTCTTTGATATTGTTCTGAATTTTATTTTTTTATGAATATTTTGATCAAAGTATATTTTAAATGAATGGTAATTATTTACTTTCTTTTTAATGGTACCTTTTGGTTTGCCTTTTACAAAACAAGAAAGTATTTTAACTGATGGTGATGGGTGTGTGAGAAGGCCTCCACAAACACGGCAAGACGAAACTAGAAAATTAACCCTTTAAAAAAAATCAAAACTAGGTAGGGGTATATTTTTAGGAGGTTAGGAGGTCGATAAATTCAACCTCTTCACTGCTTACAGTCATTTCTTCTTTTGCTGTGTAGTTGTTTGTTTAGTGTCAGCTGAGCAGTCGGTGTTCAGCAGCATTCCAACTACGTGCGTCCAACGTGACGAGAACGTGATAGCGCCGCTTACGTCCCCTCAACACCAGCCTCTCATTTCACTCCTTCCATCAGGCCTGAGAATAGCACACTGCTATCTTCAAACTTGACATCTCAAAGTGTAATGCTCTGATATTTTTTCCGGAACATTTGTAAATAACAATAAAAACAAAATCAAACAAAAATAAACATGATACAAAAGCGCACAGACTTCCAGGGTACATCAACCTTTCGTTTCCTTCCCTTTTATCAGGCCTGTTTCTTGGAATACTCGATTCATCTCTCTTTTCAAAATCAGCAAGCGCTAGAAGTATTATTATAAAAGGCTGAATATCATAATTACTTTGCATAATTGAGCTTTGTACTTTTACTGGCTTTGGGAGTGAGAATAAGTGGTTGAAGACATTAACTATTTCTGGAAGATTCTCTCTCTCTCTCTCACACACACACTTGAGAAAAGGACCTTCCTATCCCCAGAAGGCTGAAAGCAGAAGGTAGTAAGAAGCTTCTCTATTCGTTAAATACATCTAAAGATCCGGGAAACTATTAATGTAAACAGTGCTGCCCCGATCAAACAGGACCTACTGCTTAAAAAATAATCACTCATAGTGATGAATACACCAAACCCGAGTGAGGTGATGTATCAGCGCCATCTGGCGGCAACTAACAATAATTTACAATAAATATCCCCCTAATGTTATAATATTTCACCGAAACTCCATTCGGACGATGCTATAGCTGCTTATTACAGTCATATTTTCTGGTGGGTGTCATAGCGATAGCCTTGATTCATGCTCTGAAATAAATCATATTACTCACATTCGCTTTTTTTTATCACAAGGAAAGTAAGGATGGAGAAAAACACACACAGACTCTTTATCGACGTATGGCCATGGACATTATCAAGAGCAACAACAACAAAACAGTCGAAAAAGAACATTCAAGGCCATTGCCCGGAAAAGCAAAAAACAAAAAAGAAAAAAATAAAAACATTTAACACTAATCTTCTGTTTGCCTGCCACAAGATAGCCCCGCCCCCAGCGAGAGAGAGAGACAGAGAGATGCGGAGACTGAAAAAGTTATGGATGAGTGAAGAATGCGTCACCTTGTTTATTTACTGTACTGGAAATATTCAGTCGTAGGCTTTCGCCTGACTAGCTGGTCACAGAGTACAGTCGGACAGGAGGGGATAGCGATCAGCCAACATTAATATGTACCAACAAAGTTGGAAAACATGTTGTTATTTCCCCCCAGTATACAGTGCGCAGTATTTTCTGCGTGCTTTACTGTCTGCCATAGACATATCAGCATATCTCGTCGGGTAGATATTTTTTTTTAATCTGGAGAAGCCCTATTATTTTGATAACACGAGGAAAAGAAAATGTTACAAATAATAATCTGTCGGCGTAGGCGTCAGAACTGCTGACGGAGCGGCCGTCGTGCCAGCCCGCGCCTGTTGCCCGCTGCAGGGTTCGTCAGCCGAGCCCAACAGGATTCGCCCCGCTGACGCGCATTCATCTAACGGACTGTTTCATTGGCTAACCTTTGTCCAATCCGTGGAGGGACCGCTGACCGACTGAGTGTGATAAATACTAACGGGCTTTTCCTTGGGTTAAGGTCACTGACTGCTTGGAAACAAGTAAACTTTTTTGTCTTGTAGTTTCTTTCCTCTCAGTCTCTCACACGCAGTCACGTGTATCAAGTGCGCTAGTGAGTGAGAGAAAAAAAAGACGGACTGAAAGAGAGAGAAAGGAAGAAGGATTTCTTTAAATAAATAAATAATAAAAAAAAAACATGTCTGAAGAGTGTATTACGAATGGTAAAATTTAAAGAAATGTATTTGTACTAAGTAGTGACAATTACAAAAATTATATATATATAGGTTAATGAAAACAGTGGCCTCCGAAAGTAGGTGAGCCGTGGAGTCTAATTTAAAATTTAGTGTTAGTCCTGCACAAACACCGCAGGGTGGAACACCTGTTAGTAAACTGGAGGCCAGGGGTCCGAGAGAAGAAATATTGGTTAGTGAGACTTACAGACTGGTTTCACAGCTCACACTGCCTCTGATGTACATAATAAGTGGCATCGGGTAGGTTGGCTGCAGAAACTACTTGCGGATTACTGGTGGACTGTTTTGTACGAAGACATATACCCACGAGGGGCGTTTACCCTAAATTAGGTAGTCATCAATGCTGCGGAGGAAAGGGAGAGGGGAAGGAATTTAACTTCCATGTTTTTAACAGTAACGGTGCAGACTACTTTATTTCGGGCGGAAGAGGAATCATTTGTTCCAAATCTTTCCTCTAATGCATTTTCTTCATCATTATTGCCCGCACCTCAGATAGTGTCATGCCAATGCATGAAACTGTTTTCATTAATATGTGAGTGTGTGTTTACACCCAAGTTTTGATGAGAAGGGGAGTGAATCATGTTGTCAGGTGTACCGTATTCCTGTTTGTAATCATCTGGTGCCATTTATATTTGATGATAGTTCAGTGTCAGTGTGAGGTATGATGATTTATCACTCTTTCATTCGCTCATGCAGATAAAAATGTCAGGATGTATAACAACTGTGTGGGAAATAAATGATGTATATTAAACATCACAGTAGTCTGCTTTTTCACATAATCTCTCAACCGTATCCAGCTTACAATTGTGCAAGCACATTCCATTAACATTTGATGTCCTATTGTTCATTCCATTAATCTGTCAGTAAATGCTGTGAAAAACACTTTCTTGTTTAGGCTTCCCCCCCTCTCCACCTTTATCATCCTCAACCTCCCGACCAACCTCCACGCTTTCTGACACTGCGCATGAGGAAAGCAGAGGTCAGACAGCAACCAGCGGTGATTCAGTGACCTGAATACAGCACGTGACCCGGCCGATGGTACACATGATATAAAAGGCGTCTTGCGCACAAAGGCGGGGATTAAACAGTGCAGAGTGTCTTCCTCAGGACATCCAAACCGCTAACCGACGGGAGGGACAGCTAGCTCTACACGGCAGAGTGCAGGTAACTGGACGTTCACCTTTTTTACTGTTGCTGTGATTGTTATCAATAATAATAAAATCCCTCGTGTTGCGACAGGTGGCTGGGTCACTCCACGAAAGATTTGATACAGCGTGAAGTGTGTGTATGTGTTTGTTTATTTGTGTATGTGTGTGGTTATGCTGCACAACTGCACATTGTACACTGGAAAGCTGTTGAGACAGATTATCTCCATATCCTGTCCTTTATTCGTCTTGCTGCCTGAGTAAGGTTCACTAAATAGCCTTTCACTGTCAAACACATCTATGTAGGGGGCTGCTTCAACTATGATGTTGCGGAATACCGTTACTCAGATATGATTAATCAAGCTAGCAACTGATGATGATGATGATGATGATGATGATGATGATGATGATGATGATGATGATGATGATGATGATGATGATGATGATGATTCCTCATCAAAACATTCTGTAGTGGCTGATAGCTTTGAATGAAGTATCAGTCTTTTACTTACATTTAAAACAGGAATTTTTATTGCAAGGCACGAAGAAAAAAGAAAAAAAAAAGTGAAGGGCTATCTGGTTAAATGGTTAAAAGACTACTGTTCGAGGTTACTTTTTACAGAACTGAAACTTTCTTTGAAATGACTGTTAACTCAGACCACGTGATCCAGTTTGACCCCCGAGGATGTTTGCGCATGCGCTGTGGAATATTTGCTCAACGTTCATAGACGTCTTAGCTGTAAAATCATTTTTCATTCAACTCAAATAATTCTATCAATTTCTGTTGAAAAAAATGTACGTTTTAACTCAACATTCAACGGATATTCTTCTATGGAGATTTACTACTACATGTATTGCGAAAATTCCACCAGCTGTCGTGTCTGTGGAAGCGTGTATAATCCTCCAGAGAGTGGTAGGAGGTAAACAGCTATTCAGCTCTGAGCATCCGTGAAACCTGGGTTTAGTGTGTGTGTGTTAGCGAATTTTTTTGTTGTTGTTTGCTTATTTATGTTTTCATGACTGTCAGATGCTGTCAAATGTTATTAGGACAGTTTATCGGGGAAGCGGATAGAGCTCTGGCGTCTGAACTGAGAAGCGCACCGGTTCGATACCGTGTAGCGGACCTCACTTCCCCTAATCGACCCAGCTTGCGGGAATGGGTGCCTGATTCCGTAGAAGGTTGGGGAAGTGAAGGCAGTGAACGAAGGAGTGGAGAGTGGGCGCCATCAAGTAAAGCTTGCCCCGAGAAAAGTGAATCTCTAACACCTCACTCCCTAACGACCTGAAAAAGGTCACATGACGACCTTTACCTATCCTGTAGGAAACCGAGTGTAAGTGTTGTTATTGTTGCTGTACTTGCCGCACCCACACGTCACCATAAATTGCTCCTACGTTAGTAATAAACGAAATAATAAAAATGATTGGCTGTACTATGGTGTGACCTCCTACCTCCGCGTCATAGCAACGGACAGATGGTAAGATATCTTCGACATAATATCTACTACCTCCCAGCCTCACCCTTCCCAGCAGACTTACATTTTTAAGGATTGTTGTTTGAAAGATGTCAAGGATATCTGCGCATGCGCTGTGAGCGACTTGCTCAACGTTCATAACATTAAACTGTAAAATCCGTTTTCTGCTAACTCTATTGGCTCATTTTACCTACTTGACATTTTGAGTGCATAAGGCTTCAAGAATAAGGGGAGGTAGACAACTTGCCCCGCTGTAAACATCTGTGTAAGTAGGGTTCTAGGGTAAAGACACTTCGAATGTTCCAGAAGTGTATTAGCTTACTTTGCGATTTTTTTTTATCAACATTTTCGATCTGGTTTAAGCTGCAATAATCCAGGGTTTGCGCATTCAAACCAACGCGAAGAAGAAAAAATGAATGCTGGAAACTTGAATACACACCATAGTTATGTTGATTTTCCCATCGACAGCTGCGAATATTATGGTGACAGCATTTCGAAACTGTAGGAACTGAGTTCTTTACAATTTCCCCTCCCGTCCATTGACCCTGATGTGACAGCCTGGAAGCTTTCAGTAAGATCACAGAACAGGCGACTCATGTCCTGTTACCACTTTTTTTTGTATGTCGCCCACGCAGGCAGGCAAACACCGGAAAAAGTAATTATTATTTTTTTCGACAAAAGAGGACAGAACATGTTTAAGAGTAAGATCCTAGGACACGGAGGAGCGAAATAGCAAACATGCAGGCGGAGTACACTAAGAAAGGTTGTAGGTCAGATACTGGCTGAACTTGGAAAAGGTTTAAAAGATAGAACTCTAAAATATCTTAAAGGCGAGCAGTCTCATGTACTCGCAGACAGCTCCAGGTGCTGCTTTTGTTGGTTTTACTGATGTTAGTAGTGCGCTCGGTGCTCATTGCGTGACTAACGGACATCCACAAATTTATGTTTGTCAAAATTGTTTGTCAAAAGTTCAACTCATCGATAATGAAAAAGTTCTCCGATATTTCTCACCGAGGAGAGACGACGTGAAATATCTTATTCAGCGAAAACCTGATCCAGTTTCAAGAGAAATAAATAAAATGTTTACAGCAGTCATTTCGTAAAATCTGTTTTTTTTCTCGAACTGGTCGAGCCTGGTGAGGGCGGTTTGATGCGAATTTCATTGATCTCTTCTTTATTTGAATTGTGAGACTCATTGAAAGGTGTGAAAGGGAACTCAATTATACCACAAGAGGTAAAAAAAATGAAGGGTGGCGACACAAAATACATTTATTTCACTGGAGAAAGAGGCAAAGAACGAGGTGTGGTTTCATATTACACTGGCAGAAAAGCAAACTGATTAAAATAAATTCTCCATCGGTTTATTTTCTTATTTTTAGGCCAGTGGGCTTTTACCACAGAGTTCAACTCTCCTATACTGTACTGGAAATCTTTTCCCGAATCTCTTGCGGGATTAACACCTGTTAAAAGTCCAGTCAGGAGCACAATACTTTTCTAATAACACATAAGCACATCTTTTCTTAGTCCTTTTGAAATTTGCGCTCTGCTAAGCCTTTAAAGATTAGGTGATTTTTACATGTCCTGTTGCTATTTCTTTAAAGTTTTATTTGACTTTAGCACACTAGAGGAAAAATTAAAATATAATTAAATAAAGAAAGTTGTACATTATTTCAAGTGAAGTTACGAAGAATAAATACATTGAATTCATCTTGCTCAGAAGTATTTTGTCCTCGTGAAATCAATATATTCCGCTTAATTACATTTTTATTCAGTAAATTATCGTCCCATGTATTCCCCCCAAAATTGATGCCGCAGCAACAGCAGTTGACAAAGAAGCAGAAGAAGAAGTGGAGCAGAAGCAACGGTTACAATGAGCGGCAATGATGAAGACAACGACGATGAGGATCTTGAATATAATGAATAAAAATATACTAATGACGAAGTATCTTCATACAAGGTCGGAAAGCTAGAAAGAAAGACAGAACCCAACCCACTCCAGAAGAATGCTACTCTCCCAGCATGTAACAGTTCTCCTTTTGTTAAACTATTGGGGAAGCGTTGGTGTCACGTGGACAGTCATCTACGTCCCTTGTTTTACCAACATCTTAAAGGTCACGGAATGAGATGTATGGTGTGGGCGGCTCGCGGTTCTCCGCTGTTCGTCAGGTCGTGACAGGTCGAGCGACACTCCAGCCCACCTGTACATTTCTGGCCCCAGTCCAGGTTGGGAAGGGACTGTCCTGTTTGTGTGTAAAGAACATGTCTACCCCTGGCAAGGACTTAAACACGCCTTCAAACTAAGTTTATATCAGGATAAACAGAGGTAAATAAGTTGTCATAGGGGTCCAAGTTCTAAGACTGTGATAAAGAAGTTGACTGAGTCAGGACTGAAACACTGGATAATTTGAAGCTAGTTAATGATACTTGATTTACATCTTCATGGAAAATATTTCATTTCGTGACCTGCAGTAAGAAATGTTATATCATTAAGCCAAGACGAAATAAAATGATTGCAGAGGATATGGATGTTGAGTCAAGAATGTACAATGATCCACAAAATGCAGAGCGTGCCTCCTTTTCAAATATACTTACTGTAGTGTGTAAAGTATACTTTAAACATACTTGCATTGGTAGTTCATTTATACCTCAACAGAGAAAAGATTTAAAAATACAAGTGTATCAAGGAAAAATAAGGACCCTAGGATATGGAGGTAAATCATTATTATCTTCAAAGATTATCAGTTATTGGCAGCCATCAATTTTTTATTCCTTTGTCTCTATTCATCATCATTGCTACAGCTGCGTTTCTTTGGCCAGGGAAGGTGATCAAAAGATCCAATAAAGTCTGAAATCGTATAATACCGATATCATCTATGTAATCACAGTATCTGACAATTCACTCTGTCGGAAACATTAATGCCACCAGCACGCCTCCTCTCCCCTTCTCTTTCATTGTAGTCACACCTGTTTAGTCACGATCGGGCAAGTTGGTTTTCTGGCTCACCAACGGTTTGCGCAACCCTCCGACGTGAGAGCCTTTTAATCTTGTTTTCATTTCGGTGACCTGGTAAACAGTAAACTGGAAGACTGCTTTCAGTCTGAGCACGAGGCTGGTGTATGCTCTCTTGGTGCTTCACGTACATAAACTTTGCAACCAGGTCATCTTTTGAGGACTGTCTCATTGAATTTCACGGCGAACTAGTGACAGGCCAAGAGGAGAATTTGTTTCCGTCACGTAACTGTGGGCCCGTTGCAACCCCCATTTCACTTGGTGGAAAGGACCTACTGTTTGAATCTCTTTTAAAACAAGAGTGTCCACAGAATCCTTCAGGTTGCTTTGTGAGCTCGAGCATCGCCGCTTCACAGGTGTCACATGCACAGGTCAACCAGCAAGGGAGTGTAGACTAAGGGAGGTCGGTCTAACAACAAGGAGAATTATTGGCTGCAGGTGGTGTCATACACTGTGGTAATAGATATATAAAGACCGGTAGCTGCCGTGAGGACAGTCGGGGACTGAAGTTCACGTACGTTGACAGCTGCGACAGTCGAACACAGACCTGTGGCGTCCAGGTGAACAGGTGAGATACAGACATAAACATATGTTTGTAGTGAGCTTTTGCAGGATTTCACTTAAGATTAAAGATTATGAGATTTGTATATAGATATTTGAGGTTGTAATAATATCATCAAAAGAATTAAAAGGATAAAATAATATATTTGTATATAGTACGGGATCTGTTGTACAGAAATTTCCAGCAAGAATAAAGAACAATAGATGGACATAAGAAGATTAATCTAAGAAACAAGGATTGCTAAGCCGTTAGAGGCAAGCCCCTAACTGACATTTTAATACAGTTATATACTTATATCTACGTATGTGGGGAAGCTTCATCTGTGGAGTTATTTTCTTAGGTTAGAAAAATACACATCTTAACATGAGCGACAGTTTTGACTTTCTAAGACTGTTTGAGCTCCCTAAAGAGCGTCCCTGTAACCACGCAACATGCAAGTGATTGTTTACTTTGCACTTTAGCCAATGTAAACATTTAGTGCGCCATCTGTCGTGAACAGTTGTCGATGCTCTGTTCTACATCTTTCGTGGCCAGAAAGAAGGATTCAAACCCTCGCATTGACTCAACACATTCACACAAAACACACATATTAATCACGCACGCGCGCGCACACACACACATTTTAATAATGAAGGCAGGGGTAACAGTCATCACTCATTTAATCTTCAGTAATCATTTCAAAACCACGAAACACGAAAAAGCGATCATACGCATCATACGTTAGTAGTCCCCCTACCTCCTCCTCCACCACCACCACCGCCACCAGCAGCAGCAGTACAACCACCACCACCACCACCACCAGCTTGCACTGCTGCACGCCGGAGGGCCAGCCCCAGTTCCCACTGTGACGTAGACGAGCCTCATCACTCAGCGAGGTTCACACACGGAAGGGTCTAACTGGTGGGCGGGACAGGGCGGATACACATTCCCTTCTCGACAATAAAAGTCATAACAAATAGGGGACGACAACCGTGATGACAACAACAACGGCAAAAACCGCCGCTGCGTGCGACCGTTACTCTCGTGTCTGTCTGTGTGTGTGAGAGATGAAAGGGAAATGAGAAACTAAGACCGCTTACTGTTAAACATGTTTGTAATCTTTAGTAACAATCAATGATTTCTTGAAGAAAATTGATAGAAGCGTGCGGTACAGTCCTTCATTTTGTGTTTAAAAAACGAAACCCGACAATCGACTGCTTTGTTATGTAGCAAGCACGGCAGGATGCGCGGGAGTTAAAGGTTTTTCAGTAAAATTTAGGACAGTGATGACCGTTTATATGACTTGAAACAAGGGAGAGGCCAGTGGATCAAAGCCGAGGTCACTTGGATGAGAGTGAATCACGTTTTATCTCACAATACGTGTCAAGCAACAAAAGTTGTCCTTCCTTCAAGCAGAGTAATGTTACCCACTGTCGCCTGTTTTATGTGACAAGTATGGGGAAGCTGGATCAATCTGTTTGGCCGGTGTTTTATTTCTTAGCCACTCCTTAGGAGATGCACGTCCACGTCTGTGTCTCTCTGCATTTCCCCATCTACCTCACTTTCTTATTTTGTCTTCATGCTCTCAACTCACATCCAACATTTCTCGTGATTTTGTTGTTGTTATTGTTGTGAGAATGGTTTGCTTTCTGAAATGCAATGGTCTGGGTAACTAGACAAGCAGAAATATCCCCAAATGTTCTTCTTTCAACATGTAAATAAAACATACCAGTCACGCTATTTAAATAAGACAGATAAACAAAACATTGAAGAGTGCTTTTCGACACGTCTTTAGTTTCTTCAGTGCCAAGGAACTTTTTTTTCGAGACCGAGACTATAGCCATAGAGCAAACAGAACTTATCAGTCACACATTTTGGATGAATGCTACAAAATCGAAAACAACAACAGGACAAAATGCAATATTTAAATTGTATGCCTCTTCTGAAAATCATTTAGCTATTGTGTTTATTCCACTTGTATCGTTGTGGAAACTTTGTTGTTGCTGTTTTTTTAAATTCAGTTTTCACAATCCATTTTCGAGAAATTTGTGACCGTTTGGTAAATGCTATAACCACGCAAATGTATAGAAGAACCAGCATCTTTCAATCAAGTCGTCAACTGCATAATGGAAAAGAGGAAGACCATCTCTCCTTGACCAGTGACTAGCTCTAGCTTCCCTCTCCTTACAGATGGAGGGAAAGAGAAGAAAGATTGATTCCCCCATGGTTGTAAGTCCCACCAGTCAGGTGTGACAAGCCTTCCGAATATATTTTTTTCCCGTCCCCGATCCAGGTTCAACCGTCGCCCCAGCGCCTTGACCTAGAAAACCGTTACACAAGCATTGACGCATGTCCCCGCAAAAGTCTACGCCACTCTCTCTCTCACACCCTTTGACCTCTTATATGCCTTTAAATGTTGGTGCACAAAACCCTTTAAGTGCTCTCTTTGCTGTGCACCCGTTCGACAATTTTACCTAAGACTTTAATGGTCGGAGGTATCAAAGTCCCATTTGAAATTACCACATGGCATTTGTATTTCATGCAATTTATGCTTAATAGTTAAGGAGAATCTTTTCAAGTGAAGCAGCATGAGAACAGGATATAGAAGACATTCTAGTAGAAATTATGGGATGATTTTAATCATTGATTGAAGTAAGTGTAGTGTATGTCTGTGTACTTTGTCTTCAGGGCGCGGGAAATGTGAATGAACAAAGAATGGTCATATTCATTGATCTTCTTGAAATTTCAGTATCTGAGGGCGGAAAGTACTAGAACAGCGAGGGAAAAAGAGAAAAGACTACAGAGGACAATCGTTTACTCGCATCTTGAATTCCCGATAAAGAAGAGAGCCGTCGCCTTTACAAGATGGCCTTGCCAGCAGTCTCCTTGGTGTTGCTGCTGTCGCTGGCAAGCTTTGTGGTTGCTCAGGAAACCCCCAACGAGAACACGAAAAGGTATTCTTTTTTGTAGTTTCACTTTGCAGTGTTGTTTAATAGAAACTTAATTTTTTAATCGGTGTGCTCTTAGACAATTATGCCCAGCAATAGGATACAAATGCATGAAATAAATTTTGCATCTAGGAGTGTTTGAAAAAGAAACTTCAAATAGATATGATTTTTGAAGTTTTCGGTTTGCTAAGATCCTTCAAATAATGCGAGGTGACTAAAACCAAACTGTCACGTGAAGCCTCTGGCATCACTGGATTCACTGACAGTGCAACCAATGGTCACTGGTCATCTTGAACCGGAGTGCAGACAGTCGAACCACAACGAGCGAGACCAAAGACGGTATTGACAACACAAAGACAAGATGATGTATTTGTATATAAAAAGGGAGAGAGGGCTGTAAGAAAAAAAAATGCTCATGATGGGGAGAAATGTTGTCACTTATCCTCTCCATCCTTCCTTCCCAACGCATGAATACAAACTATTTCAGAAACAAATTTATTCAAGAAACAGGCCTAACTGTTGTCCCGTTGTTTTCTTTACTCGATCACTGATTTGTTTCAAGTTTTAATGCTTCATTCTCCATGTTTGTGTGCATTAACTTGAATTTCAGCGGAAACGTCACCTACTGGGTGACATTACCATCGCGCATGCGCCGTGGCTCGTCAGTCCCAGTCAGCGCGCAGCTATTGGCTGCAGGCGCTACGTCAACGGTGTACGTGACATTGCGCAATTCAACGGACGGGCAGGTCTTTTCATCAGCGGAACCCCGGGTGGTGACAGGAGGAAGTAAGTGGCTCATCCCTTTCAAGCAGCCCACCATTTTCCATTTTAAATTTTTTTCTGCAAACTTCATGTTCAGAATTCTGTTTTCTAAAAACGTATGAGTTGCCATATTTACCTTGCGAGGAGAAAAAAAAAGCGATTTTGCATTTCTCTTGCTGTTAAAAAAACAAACAAACCAATGATTAAAAAATGCTAATGAGAGTGAAGATCATCACATCGTAGCCTGTTCGTGGAATACTTATGCAACAAGTCAAAAATGTTTACACAAGTTTAGTCAGGTCCTTATGTAAAGATAAAGCTTTAGAGAAATACCTGGGGAAGGGGGAGTGAACAGACGTTACATGTCCGTTGTGTTGTCTTACCAACCGACCAGCCAAGAGATTTTGCACGTCTCTTGCTCAAGAAATCCGCGAGGTGGAGATGGTTCCTCGTTCTCTTGTGGATCAGACAGAAGTTAAACCGTTAAAGTGTAAACAAGGGCAGAAAGCAACATAACTTTAAAAAATCCAGTGAAAATAGCTGTTCATTAACGTATTTCTTTACTGATTCTAAACTGTGATGTTTATGTTCTAAGACTACGAATCACACATAATGAAGATTTACTCACTTGTTTACTTATTTTTTCAGGCCCCCAACTGTCATCAATTTAATGGTAAGTAAATAAACATTATAAATTAATGCGAATTAATTTGTCGGTCGAGTCATTACTGTCAGCTCACGAAACCATCCGACTATCACTATCGGACCACCTTTAAGTCTGGATTGTTTGTGAAAAAAACTTGTTTTCATGTGAATTGTTGCGCACGGACGGATGGCGTGGGAGGTGAGGAAAAGAGAAATAAAGAAGAGAAAGAAGGAAAGTGCAGGCGTGTGGTGTGTGAGCTTGTGTCGACTGTGTATTCTCATCAGATAATTGTAGCATAACATTGTTATTTTCTCCCTGTGCACAGATCCCCAGAGATCTCAAGATCCCAGATGAAAACGATTTCTATTACTGGAGCTACTCACGGCAGTTCGAGATCCGCGTGGTGGCGACAGGTGACGTGGCTTTCAACCGGTCTGGGGACATGACACTGGAGGACAAGAGCTTTTCCATCTTCGTGCAGACGGACAAAGCCATGTACAAGCCTGGAGACACAAGTTTGTGTTCATTAACCCTCTTCAGACTGTTTGCGACATTTCTACAACAATTTTCCCTCATTATATTTTTTGCTCGCTGTCCTTTCTAATAAGTGCCCTGCTCTATCATAACCATCTTCTCTATATCATTTATTTTCTTTCGTATTGTATTCTTCTGATCATGCTTCTCTTCTACCTCGAAATTATTGTTCGTTTGTTTTTCCTTACTCTTACTCTTCCTTTACCTATATTCTTGTTTATTCTTTGTTTTCTTGTACTTTTTCTTCTCCTACAACAACTACTGTTGCTGCTGACGATACTGTTACTCTTTCTCTCACTAACACAGATGACTGTGAGCTTAACTCTTTCCGTTATAATTCTTTAATAGGAAGGAATTGTATTTTTTAAATTTTCCTTAAAATCTTCTGCAGTTCGTTGGAGAATACTGGCAATGAAGCCTGACCTCACTGTGCTGAACGAACTTGTGGATGTATTTATCAAGGTAGGTAACCATTCGTCCCTGTCTGTCTGTCTGTCTGTCTGTCTGTCTGTCTGTCTGTCTGTCTCTCTCATACACATTTTGTCTCGATGAACAATCTTCTGAACTACGGAAAGAGGCTGACCAGTTGAAGTCCGCCTGTAGATATTTTCACGATATTTTTAATGATGCAGGATCCACTCAACAATGTCATACGCCAGTGGAAGGGTGTGTCGGGAGGCGACTCTGGAGTAGTGGAACTTAGCATGCCGACCTCTGACCGCCTTGTTTTGGGCGACTGGACAATCGAGGCCAAAGTGCTGGTAAGTTTTACTTTTTTTAAAGAACGATTATACTGTCGCTTCTTATAACTGGTGATAAGTTGTTGATTTTAAAGAAGAAAGTTACGCTGAGAGGGAAGGCACACCTAATGTTTTGTAAATTTTTAATTTCTAAGTAGTAGTAAGAATGTGATAAAACGATGAATTGAATAAGCACGCACACCAGAGCAAAAGCCTAGAAAATAATTCAATTTTGTTTCTATACCTTTCCTGTGTGTCTCACATTTCTTAAATACCGATATACTTAAGTGATTGGGAAGCGCGCGTGTGTGAGAGAGAGAAGAGAGAAAGAGAACATTACACACATTTATACACTATTCAAATAGAGATGAAAACTCCCCAAAGACTTTGGCAGCTAAGTTGATTCTAACTCCGTCTTTCATTACCGTTAAAATAAACAACATGGGATGGTAGTGTTTGCTAGCGCATCTCAATACTTTCAGTTATGAATTTTATTGTGAGTACGAGGAACTTGAAATTTTGTACTCATAACCATTAGTCACTTTGTCCTCAGGGAGTGAAGCAGACAAAGACCTTTACAGTCGCAGAGTATGGTGAGTATAGAGCATAGCTCAAAATGAAAAAGAGAATATCGGAAAAAAACATGGCTTCCAGTATCTTAGCACTGAAGACAGAACTAATTTTTTCCCTCCGCCTTTATTTTCCCATGTAAGACCAGGTACTACTTTCTGACTGGTGGGTCTTTACGTTCCTTCCAAAGACTCTTCTTGTGTCTGCAAAAACTTCTGTTGGAAATTAGATTCCTGAATTATGTCAGATACAGAATCCCCAAAGTATTTATCCTGAATTATTTTCAGCTACGTTATACAAACTTTCTGATGAACTGTTTTCCTGAACTATTTCTGGAGATGACCACGTGTGTTTCAGTGCTACCTAAGTATGAGGCAAAAGTGGACGTTCCTGCAAATGTTCTCTCCACTGACCCTGTCAAAGGAACAGCCAGCGCCAAGTGAGTTGTCTCCACATGAGTGATGAGTGCTCTCCCTTATGTCGCAGTATGCGTGCGTGAGTGCCTGTCCTTGAAATGTTTGTCATTGGTTTATGGTGAGAGCAGCTCATCCCGCATTCTGTCGTAACAGGGTACATCCCCGTGATGACATACATCCATATTTTGTAACCCACTTAATTGAAAGGTCGAATCCCGAATCTACTCCTGTATTTTTTATGTGCAGATACACTTTCGGCAAACCACTGGTAGGAGCAAAGGTAGAGGTGACAGCGAAGTTTAAGTACTACTGGTCTGAAACACCACAACCAAACATCTCACTCAGTGGAATTGTGAGTTAACGTTTCTTCGTTTTCAAAATCTGTAACATGTGATCTTTAAAACTGATTCTATTCTTCCTTTCTTGACACAGACATGAGAACCGAGAAAAATCTTTGTATGATGCTTGAATGTATTTTTTTTTTTTTTGCAGCTGGATTCCAAAGGCGAGTTTCCTTTCATATTCTCCAATGAAGAGCTGATCAATCTTTTGAACGAGACATACCCGTACAGGGCAACCTGGTCAACTTCTGTCTCTCGACTACGACAACGTGCAGATCATCGTCAACACCACGGATCCCGCCACAGGTCGGCAGATGGGAGCGGACGCTGATGTTCAATTCTCAAAGTTCCTGGCTAAAGTAGAATTTCTACCTGTCTCTGCTAGCAACTTCAAGCCGGGGCTTCTGTACACCGCTTATGTAAGTATCAGAAGATAATAATCCTGACGACAGCAGAAAAAAAGACAAGCAAAACGAAACAAAACAGAAAGGGAGAGAGAAAAGGAGTTGTGCTTGTTAGTACAAGCAGTAATTATAGACATGTTCAAAATAATAAAAAATATTTGCCCACGCTTACATTATACACATCTTTGGAGGGAAGAAATTATTTTCTGGCAGTAATAACACATTATTATGATACAGTTGTTTTTTGTGCTTTTTTGGAAGAAAGATCAGTAATGTGCAGGGTTAGGATGGCTAATGAGCGCACTCCAGCATAAGATGCTGTGCTGACAAGCTGTTATTTTCATTATTATTAATAATTGTGTGTTGTTTCATGCCACAGTGACTGTATAGCTAACCCTCTCTTAATCAAATACTCAGAATAAACTTCAACAGCCTGCAGATGAGGTATACGTTGTTTGTCCCTCATCTACTTATCAAAAGCTGGATCGACAGTTTTTAATTAGACCAGTCATGCCTGATAATTATTGCCATCATATAAAAAATGTCAATGACATGTGACATAACGTGATTAAAGTAAGATTGACGAAGCTGGCCTTCATCTGTGTGCAGCTACAAGTAACCCGATACGATGGAACTAACTTCGCGAACCCAGAGTCGATAACCGTCGACTTCCAGGTGACAGTCACGCGACCCAACAACACTGCCACCACCACCGCCAGCCCTACCACGACAACGACCACTCAGTCGACGACCAGCGAGACGAACGCCAACGAAACTTTGATCGAAGTGCCGATCGGACGACCGGGATTCTGGGGACCCATCTACTGGGAGCCTGAGTACTCTGAGCAATACAAAGTGACAAAAACCTTAACCGCTAACGGATTTCTCTCCCTTGATGTGACCCTCCCGGAGGACGCCAAGAGGGTCGACATAGAAGTGAGTAGCAGAGCTCTCTTCTCCGGTCAGTACTTTAACCTGTTGGCCTCTCAGTAACTAGCATAGTCCACCAATAACTGATGGAATCTCATTAACTAACGGTATCTCAGTGGTTAAAGCACTGACAGTTGAATACCCTTAAAGCGAAACCAACTTCCTCCAGTCGACCCAGATGTCGGTAATGGGTATCTGACTCCATAGAATGCTGAAGAAGGTAAGAAAGCAGGGAGGAGATGGGTACAGCCCTCTCATAGGAAAAAAAAAAAAAAAAAAAAAAGGAGAACCGCGCCCTAAAGACATCTCTCCCCTAGAACCGTAAAGGGTCATCGACGAGGTTATCTGTGCTATCAGTAAGTAGCTGCCTTCCAGCTTTATGCAAAGAAATTGTATAGGTGAACTGGCAATTGTACATGATTCAGTTTCTCAATACCTCCAAGGGATAAATGAACACAAATGTCTGACGTCTGTAGTTCATTGGAGTTGGATTTGAACGACTATAAAATTCAGCTCTTTCCTGTTTTGTACTAATTTCCCTTAATAGACATTAAGGCCAGACAAGCCCACAATCTTACTTGACAGCCTGAAAAATTTCTTCCTCGGAATTAGGAAACTTAGACTGTCACCCTATTTTTTCGTAACCCACCATGTGTTGGAAACTATTCAAAGTGTTATATGATGAACTCAATTATACAGGTAAGGACAGGACAACGCTTCCTCAATTGCAGCACCTGATTTTTATTATTTAAAGTAAGCGAAGTGGATACATAATGACACCAGTAGATGCTCACATTCAGGCTTGCAATAAACAGCCTTATGTTAGACACTGGAGTTTGACAATGTCATCAACTGTTCGTTGGGTGAAGAAAATAGAGACGAAGCGCGTGACAGACGCGCCCTCGCACTTACAAATGTACAGTCAAAGAAAGGCTGTCTTTCTATTTGAAAAACTGCATTAGTCTGCTGTGGATGTTCGATTGAAATAATCATAACACAATATAAATAACCAGATAAAAGATATTTCACCTGCCTATTGTGTTGCTGCAGGCCACAGTAATGAATGCAACAGCATATTCATCAGCGTCCAGGTCGAACTCTCCTAGTGACAACTTCCTGCAACTGCTTCTCACTTCACGGAACCCGAAAGTAGGTGTTTTCTTAAATTTCTCTCTCTCTCGTATACACTTAAATAGAGTGATGTAGTCATTAGTAAAAAAAAAAAAAAAACTAAAAAAAGAAAAAAAAAAGAAAAAAAAAAAAAAAAACTGATGAGAAAAGGCAGACGTGTTTACTATAAACAAACACATTGTCAGCCATCTAAACAACAATTCCACTGTATTAAGGAAAATATTTTTCAGCATTGATTCCAGAGAAGGGTATTGAGGTAAAGAAGTGTTAGTTATCTTGGATTTTAGTTAAATTTGCTAAAGTAATGTGTTCTGCTCTGTTTTGAAGGTGGGTGAAGTAGTAGAGTTTACAGCTCGCACTACGGAGCCAGTGAAGCACATCACATATCAGGTGAGTGTCTAAACAAAGCTCACGACTTTTTTTTTTTTGCTTAAGAGAGCTAAAATAATATTTGATAGATTTTAATAACAAAACATTTCTTCGTTTTCTGTGGAAGACTGACAATATTTCGTACCAATATTTGGTTAAGGAAGTGGGATAGAGTTGGCAGATGTCGACTTTAAAATTTATTTTCATCTGTTCTGAATAAGTACTAGCCAATCTGTAATATAAAAACTGGCAACCTCATCATCCATTTATCGTTTCTGTAATAAGATAATCAGAAGTCTGGCAAATCGGAGTAATTAAAACAATATGTTTATCATTATTCCATTCTTGATAACACACACACGACATTTTGGTATTTTCTGGTTTTGTTTAAGCAGGACTCGCTAAAGACATTAAAAGTTTTCTTTTTTAATTTCTGCTTTACAGGTTTAAACTAAGTCATCAATGTTTTTACCTCTGTGTTAAAGGTTTACGCAAAAGGGACGATGGTTTTTGAGTCCAAGGTGGTCTCGCCCGTGGAGGCCGGAAGTCAAACGTTTCCATCTCATTCACACTCACAGCAGTCATGGCGCCCAACTGCCGCCTTCTAGCCTTTTACTTCCGCGACAATGGCGAGGTAGTTCCAGACAGTATGTCCGTCAGTGTCCAGGGAACCTCGGACAACCCAGTGAGTCACAATTGGAACTAGAAAATACAGAGTTTGAGCTCACATTGCACGTATTAATGATGCGCAAATAACAAGCATAACATTGGCATCTTAACATGTAACAATGTCAGGACATATTGCACAAGTGTTTGCTTCTCTTCCCATCCATTTTTGCGAATTATCTTCTAAAGTTTATGAGCACTTTGGATGCTGAAAATAAAGATGAGTATGTAATTGTTATTTGGTAGAAAACATTTGGAAAGATATTTCATGCGAATACCTTCTCTCAGACTGAAACCTCCTGACACTTGTCATGTGCTAGTAGATCATTTGTATCATTCTGTCTTTGTTACTCCACAGGTAAATGTCACGTTTTCTGTAGAAACGGCCAAACCAGGAGACACTGTCAATCTTGTAATCAGTGCCAAGCCCAACACCACCATTTTCTTGCTGTCTGTAGACAAGAGCGTTCAGCTCCTCAAGTCTGGAAACGACATCACACAGGACACGGTAAACACATGCTTTGTGTGGAAGTTGAGAACAGTCATTTTTTTAATACTAAATAACATTTTAAAATGTACTTGAGAGGAAACGTGTCAGTTTAGTTCATTAGTTCATATTGCTCCAAATCTGAGCGAAGATTTCTGCTTTATTCACTCTAAACATACCTTTGAAGATGACATTTCTCACCTGACTTGTAAAAAGTGTAGAATTTTATCTCCAGCGACGACACATAACAAGACTTACTGTAACGATAACACGTGATCACCATGTTCTCGAAGCCATCAAATTGGATAAAATTATTAATGATGTCAGACGTGTCACTTTGGTTATTCTATTTCTGTTTCCCCCACCCAAGCCATTAAAATAAATAACAAGAGATTTTTTGCTAGCGGGTAATAAAATATTATGTTCTGTCTTTGTGTTCTGTCATTGTTAATGTTCTATCATGTTATATCACCCTAACATTAACTTTGAGCTTCACTCGGGGTTCAACTCGGGTTAATCTTTGTTAAAGTCCATGACATTCTGTAGCTACAATAGTTAATTCGAGCTGACTACTTGATGAACTCTTTCAGATCACCGAGGAGCTTGTATCCTACGACTACGGCTCCGGGTTTTACGGGTACTGGCGATATATGTTCATCTGCGGGTGGCCATACCCTTCAAGGGGATCCGATGCTAGTCAAGTCTTTAATGTTTGTACTTTTATTTTCTTTATTATGCATTTTGTTATTGTTTCTTTATCTCTCATACACTTGTGCTTTTTTATTTTGTGATATTTTCCTTTGTACAGTTTAGGATGTTATTGTTTATTTTATGTAGTAAAAGTTCTTGTTAATTATTTTATACAGCATACATTTTGTTGTTGATTTATTCGTGCAACATACTAAACTTACACAGACTACACAATGCACATCATCAAAGCATTAATAGGATACTGCGAATGCCATTCAAAGTATGGAATTGGATTTTGTAAGTTCAGATTTAATTGAAAAAATTAGGCACTTTCACTTGAAGATGTTCTCTTTATAGACTTAAATTTAAATGGACGAAGTGTAACCAGTTTTGACAATACAATTATTCCCTCTGATTGCAGGACGCCAACGTGATCATACTCACAGATGGTCTGGTGTATGAAAAGCCAATCGAAAGATGTAAGTATTACTGGAAAGAACATTGAAAAAATCTTGTGTTGCTGGCAGTTGAGAATTGTGTGTTTGTACAAGAACATAAACTCAGGTCTCAATGAACATGGATGTGGGACATTGATAATGAGGAACTGGTTGCTTTCTTCTCCCGCTTCACATTTCCCTCTCTGTTGTATACTTATATATTTTTTTAATCGTTGGTGGTTTGTATTTTGATTTTTTTTTTCAATAGTTTACACAATTTCTGAAATACCTGCTAGATTACAAAATTCTTCACCTATCTTTGTCATGCTGTTGGACAGTTTTATATTTCGCTGTACCCTGTTTATATTCTTTCATCCTACCGCATGAGGGTGATGAAGCCTCACTTAAAATCCGTGTTTGAATCGTTTTACATGAAAGCATGCCCTTGTGAACTTGGGGCTTCGGTTTCCACAGAAGCATCTTACCGATGTTGCAGATCCCTACTTGGCTTATTCAAATGCGTATGGCCTTGCTGATGACGGTGCACAACCTCCTGCTGCTCTTGGCTCTCCCGTGGAAAGAATTCGCAAAAATTTTCCAGAAACATGGCTGTGGTCTGTGGTCGTTGTTGGGTATGTCTAGAAACTTCTGGGTTATTATTTTAAAAAAAAGCGCTTCACAAAATTGAAAAACCAGAAGGCGATGGAAGTTGCTGTTAATCGTTGAGGCATGCAGTCAAGACTCTAGCGAATGGTATTTCCCTTGGACAAAACTATAGGACATGGTGTAGACTGCTCACATCAGTATTCCACGCCATTGGAGTTTTTCAGTCGTGACTCATTATCCTTCAGATCGCGTGGAAAGCTTATCACAGATTTACCTAAGAAGGAAGAAACAGGATCACACATTTAAACAAGCTGAAAGATTAATTTCGCAGGTAAAGCCTTGGATGCTCAAAAATAAAAGCTGCGAAACGAGAAAGCAAAGATATATCATGCATACTGTATGGAAAGAAACTGCGGTTGCACTCTTTTAAGTGTTCGTTCAAATTCCTAGAGCAGCTTGGCAGACGGGAAGCAGATTGGTTCAGGTTCCATTAGATATCAGTGAGGTAGTTTTTTTTTCGAAGGCGCGAATCTGTTTATCTCACGTTTCTAACGTTTCCTTTTTCAACCCATCATTTCCTAAACTTGTTCACCTCATCTTATGTAGCAGGCACGAAGAGTTAATGTCTTTCTCTTTGCGCTGTGTGCATAATCACTTGGTGTAGGAAGTTGGGGAGCAAACTCTATTTTGACAGTGAGCGACATTCACATTCTTGTCCTCTCAGTATATTTTTTGCTCCCCCCCCCCTTGCCCCCTTGTTTCTTCGCCACTAATTACATTTCCCTTTATTTTCCACTCAAGTTTTTATTTTCCACTCAAGTTTTCGGAATTTGTTAAGGCACCTCCCCATCTGTAGGGATTGTCAGTTTTAGCATAATCGAATACTTCATACTAGCGCCTTCTAGTATTAATTAAATATTAGGTCTCTTATGTTCACACCTGACCTAACTCCTGCAAGGCTTCCACCAACACCTGTATGTTACCTGTTCCTCTGACGAACAGCGAATCCAGATCGTTGAACTGCCCCCATGTTGAAGTTTTTCGTTTTGCTGGTATCACATCAAGTACCTTGCGAAAGTCATCCGTTTATTTTAACTCAACCCGCTCTTATGACTAAATTCGACATCGTTCTGGAGCCTGTTGTTTGTGTTCTGAAGGACATAAACTTTAACCCGAAACAGAAGTGGGACATTTACAGTTAGTCACTGTTTTCCTGTTTTTATTTCACTTTTCTCTCTCTCAGCTGTATACAATAGTTTATTAAAATTAATTTTTTTAAAGATTTCATGAATTGTGTTCATTACAGCATCTTCTTTCATTCATAATTAATAATTTTGCTATCCCCATGTGTTAGTATAAGCAATGGCGTACTTTGCTTATCATGTGATTTAGAAGGCACGAGAAAAAAAAAAAAAAAAAAAAAAAAAAGGACTATCGATACTCATTGTGCTGCCCACCTTTACAAGGACTACACTCATTCCTTTCTTGCATATCTTTCATGGAGCAGTTGCCTGGCTCTCACATTTATCTTCAGTTTGAGTTTCTCCGATTTCGAGGATCCAAAGGGACTCAATGGTCTTCCACAAAAAAAAAAAAATTCTTACCAATGTTACAGATCCGGTTTTTCGGTTCGCTTCTAATGTAAGAGGAGGTATGGCAGAAGCTGCAGATTTTGCATCCCCTCCTGCTTCTCCTGACTCGCCTGTGGAAAGAATCCGCAAAAATTTTCCAGAAACATGGCTTTGGTCTATGGTCATTGTCGGGTATGTCTAAGATATCCTTCTTTATTATTATTAACGTCCTTCTCCATGAAACACCCAAACAGTTGAAAAGCAAGAAGCTTTTCCTGATTATTGTTGAGGCAAGTCATCAGGGCTAGCTGCACAACGTTTCTAAAACTTTGTTTTAAAAAAGGAAAATTAAAAACCTTTTTAATAAACTCTTCACTGCCATTTAAATGCGTTGCACAAGCGCTTACGAAGTAAGAGATGAAGGGAACAAGCTGACAGTTTTATCTTATTTAAAACAGTTTTAGTTTTAAAAATGTTCTAAAATTGTTGTGGACTGTGTTTAAAAATGATTAAAAATGTTTAAATTAGAAATGTGTTGTGCAACTGGCCCCAGGACTTTAGTAAATGGCGTTTCTGCTCGGTAAAACTAAACAGAACAGACAATATGTGTAGACTGCTCACATCAGTATACAAAGCCATTATGGTTTTAAAGTCGTGACACAAAATCCGTCTCGTTGAAAACTTACCTCACCTCCCCTAACCACATTTTACACGAGTAAAATTTGGTCTAACAGATCGTACACTAGAAAATTTTTATGTAGTATGACTCTCATAAAAACCCGTGGACTTTGCAGCCGAACAGCTCACAATATCGGCCAGTCAGCCACGGAATATCGGGAAAATAATGCGTACGTCTAAACAAAAATTTCAAACGTAAAGGTCTTGAGCTACCAGCAGCGGTCCATCACATTCTCAAAAAAATGTTCCATGGATTTTTTTTTTACACTGGCGCCATTTTATGGCTTTAAAAAACTTGAATGAAATAAAGTGGTAGATGGAAACATGACACAAACTTGCAGTTGCCCGAATTCTTAACCCGATCCTCTGACACCACAGTGGACAAAGGGAAGCAACTCTACTTCCAGCATGATAAAAAAAATGTGCGGCTTGACGTCCCTTGGAACAATTTGTTGCAGAAGTCAATCCATGAAAAAAGCCGGGTATTTATTTTGTTATATATTACAGAGATATCACAGATACCTGTTTATTTTCTTCGCAAGTTTTTGATATTTATTTTAAACCAAAGACGCTTCCGCATCCTGAAGTGAATGTCAGTGTTAGCATCTTCTGACACCTCCTACTCGTGCTTCCTAATGTTAACAAAGAAGTAAACTTCTCTTCCCTATTAGCGAACAAACCTTTGGTGCACGCATAGCTTGGCACATGCATGAACCCTCGACCTGTGATAACCTCCGATTCCCAATTCCTGCACTTTAGGATGTCTTCAAACCCATCTGACTGCAACCCTCCCCCGGCTTTTTATTTTTTTGCGTCTATAAACCCAACCTTTGATCAGGTATTTTTTTTTTTAATAAATCAAACCCAACCTGTAATTTTTTGCGACTGACAGTTTTGTCACCTACGCTCACACTTGACCAGACTCCTGCAAGGCTTTCCTCCAACACCTGCATGCTACCCGTTGCTGCGATTGTTCCTCTAACGTTAAGTTAGCGAATGAGACCGTTGAGCTGTCACAATTTAAAATTGTCTTCTTTTGCTGCCGGTACCACTTGCATGCAGTTCCCTTTGAACGTTTTAACTTCGCTCAGCCGGCGCCTCAGGCTCAACGCGCCATGACTTCGGAGCCTGTTGCTCGTGTGCGTAAAAACTTCCCCGAGACTTGGCTCTTCAAGACAATCATCATCAGGTAAGGTTCTGTCATGGAGGTCATAGGTCATAGATCGCAATACACCAGGCCTCGCACACCTAGCGTCGAAAGCAAGCACGTTATACACCGGAGTTCGTTCACCAACCACTGTGCAGATACGATCAGTGTAAGCTTCTTACTTCTGACTGAACTGATGTGAGCACTCAACACAAATGTGGACCCCACTACATGCAGTCAAATCCTCTCTTAAGTTGAAAGAAAAGTAGAAAATATATTTAAATGTTAACGAAAAGGTAAACAAGCCTAAAGCAATAACTCTATATAATTGTTTTCTTGAGCATAAAGCAGTATTTTATAACAATACTCTAAACATAAGGCATTGATTATGATGTAGAATTGTTAAAAATAATTCATTTTAATAATATATGACAAGAGAAGTACATGGATAGAACTCTGTTTATGAATTGTAGTTTGCGTTTGTCTGCTCTTGTACATCTATGCATGTTTGGATGCATGCACATTATTGCATTATTATGCATAATTATTATTTTCTTCTACAGTTCTAGTGGAATTTACATTCAACCAGAGATCGCTCCAGATACAATCACTACCTGGCTGACGACTGCCATCGCAGTCCACCCTCTTTATGGGCTGTCGGTCACACCCAAGCCTGCTGAGGTTAGTGATCGGTTGAACGTGGGGTATGGGTCTCTGTGGACATTACTGACCCGAGACATTTTTGAACAAAAAGACGCAAGATGTTTACAAATATGCTTCATCTAGCTAGACGCGATAGTTCAAGCACTATACAGGGCGATTTATACCGAAATAGTCGCTCAACCCCACCCCTCTTTCCAAAAAAACCAACAACAAAACAAACAAAACTGTCAACAATAATAACACACGTGAAGGGGGAAAGAGAGACTACGAATAATAACAAATAAAACTCAGCGAAGTTAAAGTAACTGTACAACATATCTCCTAATGAAACAGTATAGGATTTTAAAGTAGTGGTTCATCGTTATAACCACGCTGAGGTTTGGTTACATAGGCAATGAAAATTTCAATGATTTAATACTATCAATTCCAGTCCTACACTTTGTTACATTTAGTCCTGTTCGCGTGGCCTTTGCATCAGCAGGATGTAGTTATGAAGGTTTTCTGCGTCTTTGTAAAATAAGAGTTTATGTGACTGTAGTTCACTGTGAACTGAGCATTTGGACAACCTGTACTGTCCTACAGATCACAACCTTCCTGCCACTGTTTGTCACCTTGAACATGCCTTACTCGGTGATCCGTGGGGAGGACATCTGTATGAAGGCCTTTGCCTTCAACTATTACGAAACTGCATTGAAGGTGAGTTGATGCAACCATTTCTTAATAAATATAACTTTCTGCCTTTAATAATATTGCCATTTCCATAAGAAATTCTTTGCTACACTTTGGAATTCACTTACTAATAATTTTTTTGTAATGTTTCATCACATCTCGACAGTTTTTTTTTTCGTTTACTATGTTTACACGATTCAGCTGAAATTAAGAAATAGTTTAAACTTCTTTCTTTCTGAGTACTCGCGCCAGGTATAGGCACACTTATCACGATATAATTATCGCCATATATTTACAAACTCAGACTTTACCATGACCCTGTAATTGTCTTACGAGTTCGAGGCCCATTGTTAATGCTGGCATAGTTTTTAACATCTGGTTGTCTATTTAGTGGTCAGTTCTAGTCCCCTCGCGGCTATAACATAATCATTTTCTATCTTCCCATTCTGTAAAAAACATGGTAAAAAAAAAATTCCGGGTTATCTCCACCCTGGGCACATATCGGTTTGTTAATGTCAAACGTTTATTTAAAATTTTCATATCTAGAATGGAAAACACCCATTAGGATCTCTTATTACATTATGTAGTTTATATTCAAAGTTGTTCTCAAACAACACTGCAACAGCATTTTTATTTGAATTTTGTCCTGCCGACCAAACTTCAAAACCTCAGGCTGCTCAAACAATTTTTTCAGTTTTTTTTCCTCTTAAATGAGTTATAAAATAATTAATGCTTAACTCTGCTGTCTAAGAAAGTAAAAATCTTTTCTTTTACCCGTGTCACTTAGGCCATGACCATTAAATAAAGTTATATTAATATCGTTAAAAATTACATTAACAATTCAAAACAAAAAAGTTTGGAGTCAAAAGTGTTGAAGACAAACATACAAATAAACTAACAAACAAATAACCTAAAGGGGACGAAGATGCAAATGTCTGATACGCCAATTAAATTCAGAAATTTCTTGACTGATCACGTGGGTCACGTGTTTTTTTCTGAACACGTGCTGCGTCGTTAATTGTTTTCGGGGACTGAATACTCCTGTGGTGATCTAGCAGAGTGGTCTAGATGTTTTGTACTATCAGTAAATTCAGAAAACAAATCAACGCTCTTTTCAAGATTTTTCAACGAAGAGTTTCTCTCTAGATAATAAAACATGTCCTCATTTCTTCTTTCTTTATTTAGATGACCCTGACGATGGGAAAGACTGATGGCATACAGGTTATCCGCTTGCAACGAAACAACAGAAAACCGAAGGGGGTGGAGGAAGTGCGCCAGTCTATCAGTGTCTCTCATTACCTCGGCACAGTAAGTGGTTGTGAAGCTGTGTTGTTTATGTATGTAAACACGATTAGTAGACCCTCAGTAGAAATCGCATAGTGCCTGTATAAAAATATAAATAAAAAAATATCTACTCATATATCTACTCTACACATCTAGTATTGTACTCAGACCAGCATCTTTCTTAACAAGTATTGTTTACTGCAGGTGAACCCTGACACGGTAGCGACACGGACTTCTGCTTCACGCCGGTCAAGCTGGGGTCATTGCCCATCCGGGTCAACCTCACAACACCCTCAGTCCCTGGAGACGGTGTAGAGCAAATGCTTCTTGTCAAGGTTAGCGTTACTATAAATGGTTTTAAATAACATTTGTATACCTGTTTTCAAACTTATTTTGATATGCCAGGAATTACGAACTTGTGATGAACTTGTTACGAACATCCTGTGATGAAGTTCCTCACTATAAGTTCGATGTCAGAGGCCAAGGTGATGAAGTTCTTTGTGTTGCAGCCGGAGGGTACTCCGAAGTCCGAGGCAGAGTCCATAATTCTGGACGTGAGGCCGGGCGTCCTGTTCTCACATATCGCCAACATCACCTTCCCTAGTGGCGTAGTGCAGGGCTCACAACACATCTCTGTCGCAATAGCTGGTATGTATCAATAATAAAAACATTTAAAACATAACAGGGGTTTACTTTGGATCATAAACTAGCATCGTCCTTCTAGAATTAGCGCTCATTTGTGGTTTTTTCACTCCGTTATAAAACCGTTTTAGAGATTGGTGTAGAAGAAGTCTTTGTGTCATGGCAGTCCAGTGTGTCAAAGAATGGTGAGTGGAGTTTGTACTAGATACTGTGATGTCACATCGTATTGCAGGTGACTTGTTGGGACCTGTCATGGAGAACATAGGCGACCTTCTGCGCATGCCGTACGGCTGTGGCGAGCAGAACATGATCTACTTCGCGCCCAACGTCTTTATCATTTGTATTTCAAGCGCACGAACACCTACACACCGGAACTGGCTGCCAAGGCTCAGGACTATATGCTGAAAGGTGGGTGAGATACTTTGTTACAGACACACATTATGTACAGATTGGTCCACTCTCACATAAACAGGAAGAAGGTTGGCTTGCCACCATTGACTCCAAACTGAAGACATTCTTGACAGTGAATGTAACTGGAAGGCATGGCGGATGATTCCGAAGAAGGCTGGTCATGATGCAGATAAAACCTTCAGAGGAAAACGAAAAGAAAAAAAAAAAAGAGCACCATGCATCACTGAAGCAGTCATATCAAGTCAGATATGTATTTTATCTTAAATAAATGATTTTTTTTTACATTTGCAGGTTACCAAAGAGAACTCACGTACCAACACAAGGACGGGTCATACAGCGCCTTTGGAGAGAGCGGGGGGAAGTCTGGTAGTATGTGGTGTGTACTCATCTCTTGATTCAATAGAACCACTAGATTCTTTTTTGTCTGTTGATAAAAGCTGCTTGAGTCTTGTTTGTCAGTGTCAGAACTTAATGAAATTCATCAACGACTCACGAACAGTGTCTCTGACTTCCAGAGCACACATATGTGCAGCACAATCAAGTATAGGTTATAGCCTATATAA
Organism: Pomacea canaliculata; assembly: GCF_003073045.1. Taxonomy (NCBI): domain Eukaryota; kingdom Metazoa; phylum Mollusca; class Gastropoda; order Architaenioglossa; family Ampullariidae; genus Pomacea; species Pomacea canaliculata. Next base: position 31,078,093 of record NC_037592.1, on the reverse strand, counting down.
AGCATAACACGCCATATTCTAAGTCATCTGAAAAAAAATCTGGTTTAAACTATAATTTTACTCTAAGACAGTCAAAAAAATTAATGTATGGCTATTGCATGTTTTGCATATGTAGATACACGTAAATCCACATTGCAGCACCTCTCTCTTTCTCCTTATCTCGCTCTGACTCTCACGCACACACAAAACACACGCGCACACAGTCTAATTCATATAAAGCCAACACTGACCTCGTCAGCACCTGAAGACGAGTTGCTATGCAACACGCTGCTCCTCCTTCTGCAACAGATTCCAGTTGTCGTTGTTGTTGACACTCCGTCACGCCACTCACGTTCTCACGTCACAACTGTTACAGGTTGACCGCGTTCGTCACAAAGTGCTTCGCCCAGTCCACTCATCTGGGATCAGATATCATTGCCATTGATCCCCAAATAATAAAAAAATCCATCTCATGGATAGCCTCCATTCAAAACAAAAACGGAACCTTCCCCGAGCCTGGCGTTGTCTTCAGCAAGAGCCTACAGGTGATATATTTATGAAAGAGAGAGAGAGTGTAAGAGACTATGTTGATCATGTTTGCATGCAAAAGAAGAAACATTGTTTGTATACGTATTTGCACAGGCACAAGCCTATGCTCGAAATCTGAAACTTTATTGTTTTTTTTTCTTGCACTGGTGACGGAAGCGTTACGCCAATTACTTAAGGCAAGATTTAATTAAAACTGTTTCTGGCTGCACGTGCACAGGGAGGGTCGGGCACCGGTGTGGCCTTGACAGCCTACGTAATGATCACGCTGCTGGAGGCGCTTCAATCGCCGCTGAACCTCGACACGGATGGTATGGTAAGTACTTATGTAATCTTATTTCATCTCCTCAGTTCTTTTCTGTTGCTAGCCACTAGCTTGGGATCACCTGGTTAATTTTCTAGATGCGTGTTTGTGTTGTAGTGAGTGTGGGTATCGTGTGTTTAAACTGAGAAAAGTGAGTGCTGTGTGAATGTAGTTCTCCCCGAACTATAAACGTAGCGATATCGCTGATACGTCGTTTACCTGGCAGGTGAGCAGCTCCATCTCAAAGGCCCAACTGTACCTGGAAAACGAGCTTAACCAGCTGACTGACCCGTATGAGCTCGCCATTGTCACCTACGCCCTGCACCTGGCCAACAGCCCACAGAAGGACAATGCCTTGCGCCTTTTGGAGCAACGGGCAATTACAGGTACTCACTCGTCGGACAGAATTATTGCATCATTAGAGAGAAATAAGATTACCTACTAGTTCGGACTTTAGGATGCTCATATGGTGCGTGCGCGCGCGCGTGTGTGTGGATATTCATTTTAGCTACGAAACACAATCTTGCATCAGGGTGAGATTTTAAAAAGTAAAGTTTACATCAATCATATTCGTTCGCATGATGAAAAGCTCAACGAACACGGACAGAGGAAAAAAAAGTTCTACGATTTAAAGCGAGTTTTATTTTGTAAGTCACGCAAAGAGAGGCATAGTAAGGGACGAGCAAGACAAGCAGACTGACGGACTAATACAGACCTGACGACTTGGCATAGTCTGATGTGGGTTACTTACCAAACTGTGAAAGTTGTTACCTGCAGTTCACTAAAGTCTATGTTTCTCTTTTTATTTAGAGTCCCTGACGACGCACTGGGAGCGCCCCAAGCCTGCTGTCCAGCAGACGTACTATTCTTGGCAACGCGATACAGACGCTGTCAACGTGGAGATGACGTCATATGCTCTGCTGACGTACCAACTACGTAACGACATATCAAAATCTCTGCCAATCGTACGGTGGTTGACGTCACAGCGGGGTTCCCAGGGCGGCTTCATATCCACACAGGTAAAGGGATTCTGGGTGCTGCACAGAGTTCACGTGCCTGGAGTTTTCTCCCCGATGTTTCTCTTGTGCATGATGACGAAGTAATGGCGCTGGTCGCTGTAACAGTCGCGACGATTGTTCCACTTGAGGAATTAGTTGACAATAACGATGAATATAGCCCAACGTCTTTGTGTTATATTGTCTGTTATGTCGTTTATCTAAAATGGATTCTGCTTGATCGAAACGCTTAAAAGAAGTTTACAATTATTGACAGGACACAGTGATTGCTCTGCAAGCCCTCTCAAATATGGCGGCCGTGTTGTACTCTCCTACATCCGCTCCTGTCACGGTGACGGTGGGCTGGACTTCCGGTGGACGTCGTCATAGAGCTAACGTGACTATTGACGACTCCACCAGAATCTTGCTACAGCAAATCGAGATCCCGATCACGGTAAGAATAAAATTATAGAAACATCGGACATGGTTGACTGCCAGTGTTTAAGGCTGTAGCGAGGGCATCAGTGTGTGTGTATGTGCGTGTACGTGTGCCTATGTGTGTTTGTTTGCTGTGTGGCATGTGGGTTCCTCGATGTGAGTGGTGAAGACTTCACTTGGTCTGATGTGAATTAAAATTACTTTGACATGTTCGTCATTTTAAACTCAATTTGTTTCTTTTTGCTGATGACAAACAAACGACTTTATCTTTCTCTCCGGATATTCTTCAGATTTTTCGTTCTCTTTCAGGGAAATGATATTCCTTCATCAGTCGAAATTCTGGCGAGAACTAATGGCAACTTTTCTGGAATCGCCGTAGCCGCGGTGAGAATAAAAACATAGATTAATTGAATACTACGCACAAAATATTTAGTTTCTTCACAGTATGGAAGGGTATATTTAAACCAGATGTCAATATTTCTCCATTTTATCACTTATATTACTTTTTGCAAAAATATGCATATGATGAATATTCTTCATCTACTTGCTATAGCTTACATGTCAAGACGGGACACCACGGTACGATAATAGTTTATATATTTTCATGACATCATGTTCTAAGTTTCACACCAATCAGTAAATAACTGGTCTACCTACAAGCGGGCTGTCTTGTCAGGTATATTCATCTCGATTTTATTTTCTAGCGAACAGTTTCATCGGCAATAATTTTTAAATGTAAGTCTTAATTTCAATTTTTGTTACAGGTGAACCTGAACTATAACGTGGGTAACAGGATAGACTCCGATAAGCTCAGTCTGAATTACCGGGTGGAGCTAATCGATGACAAATCGTTCATCCTGACGGTGGAGTTCAGTAGGATCGACGGCCAGGTTGGCGGCATGACGCTGGTGTCGGTGGGTCTTCCTACGGCTACTCTGTGGACAAAGAGAGTCCAGACTACAGTGTCATCGGCTCTCAGATGGAGGAAGAGGGTGACCAAAAGGTCACTTATTACTATGAAGAGGTGAGAAAATACTTTTATATTACCAGGTTGTTACACAAAGTACTGCATGTACACTCAGCTAACGTTGACCAACCTTTTTTTGTTTTAGTTTAACAGTGTCTTAAAAGCAAGTACACATGCATTGCACACAAACATGAACATCAGCCTAAGCAGAATAATATTAGCAAATTCTTCTTACAGCGACCACACTGTCTTAGGCGCAATCATCACACGAAACACACGGACATTGTCCAGAAACACTTCAGACTACTAAAGGTTTTTGAGAAACGTAAATAGAAAACAGTTTGAAGTCTTTAAGAGCACTCTGTAATGGTGAGAACACTTTTTGTCAATGTACAGGCTATTTTAAAGCTAAGTTTCAGGTAGGAGCTGGCAAAAGGTGTTGTTATGTTAACGGTATCGATGCCTGCTTTCTTTTGCAGCTGGGGCCAGAGACGAGGACATTAGTCCTTCCAATGATCGAGACAAATGGGATCACTGTGAAAATCAAGGAGATTCCAATCACCATCGCTGATTATTACAATCCTGGTTGGTTTAAAAAAATTTACTATTAGGAAACAAATTCGTGATGAATGTGTGAGCCGAAAATGTCGAAGTGTTAATTAATACAATCTTCTAGTTAGCACGAAAGTATTTATCATTATGACACATTTTACTTGAAATTTCGAAATTTTGAAAATAACAAAACATTATTTTTTTCAGACAACCAGAAGACTGTTTACTACGTGCCTAAAGATACACAGACCACGTCTGTCTGTGATCGTGTAGAGAACTACCAGAACTGTTCCTTCCTGAAGAAAAAGCCTAAGAAGTAAAACCACGCTGTTCGGGTAAATGTATGTTTTAGAACATCTCACTTTTTGAGAAATTCTCACTAGATTATTTTTGTGTGTGTGTGGTTTAGGAATCTCGGGGAATTTTCTATGTAATTTTTGAAGGAATTTCCTTGCTATTTCTTTATCATTTTTTCTGTTTTAGTCCACTGAGTGGACGACTGACATTTTTCAAGTTACATTCTCTGAATCATTTATTCCGTTTTATTCAATGCACGTACGTCTTGAAAACTTACCTAATTCAGAATGAAAGTACTTCCATATAAAGTAATATTGAATGAAGAGACGTTTACAAAAAAAGAATGTTTGTCATCGATAAATGATTATTTTTTAAAATCTGTTTTACTCTGATCCCTCTATGGTCTGAGGGATTTTGTACTCTTCTTGGAATTAAACAAACTTTCTTTTTATCTATTTTCAGAATTGAAGTATGACATTCATGTGACGAAAGCAACAACAATTTACCATAGAAATCGTTTATAAGTCAAGGCAGCCTGGGGTAGGCTGCCATGGACAAGTAAAACCTTGTTGTTTTTCTTTCATCTTGATGTTCATTTTTGTCTTCATTCTGAGACGTTGTCATGCGTAGACGTTGACTTGGTGACATGTCAAGCTCCACAGTGGTTTTGATTGTCGAGACAATGGCAGCAAGGAAACAAAAGTGCATAATTCCTCTTTATTCTGAAAAAGAGGCAAAAAAGTTGTTTTCATTTGCTAAAACATAATTGTCAAAATTACCTTTCTCCTGCTGCTGTAGACAGAAGAAGACAAACTAGTGTGCATTTAAACGTGTTGCAGTTATAGTTATATTTTACTTTTACAGGTTTTTGTGCACTACACAACATACTTTGCAATTACTGTATTTGAAACAGTGATCAAACGGACTAAGAAATCCTGTTACATCATTGCCGCCATTGTTGAGTACACTAGCCCAACAGAACACTTCAATCTTAATGACATCAGGCCCAGGATTACCAAGAATATTTTGTCTGTGTCTGTGTATAAGATATTTCATAAATACAATAATCTGTTCCTTTTCATCCAGAAAGGTTAAGTATGTATATCTTCTGGTATAGTGACGGAATTTACATAATCTTTAAGTCCATAAAACTATTTCCACTTTGTCTAGCCTTTATTTCTCAATTCAAGAATCGTTTTCTCAGAGAATTATGAAACTTTTACTTTAGCAGGGCCATTTAAGAATTATTACATTACATAATTGTATTTTATGTGAAACTGTTTCAAATGCTTTTGAATTCAGTAATGGAGCAAAGTGCATTAAGAAATAAAAGATTTCATCTGTAAACCTGACTTTTGTCCTGATGTTGTTGTTATGTCAAGAAGAAAGTAAGAGAATGAAAGGCTGAAGGGGATGGGAGTTTTTTTTTTACGCCGAGCTGTATCAAGGGAAAGCATCCAGCTCTGTAGTCTAACGGACGGACGGACGGACGGACGGACGGACACACAAGAATCTTACCTTTGCGAGATTATTACACCCACTTTTTAATAAAGTTCTAACAAGTATCCCGATAACTAGTCGAAAGATTTAATGTTTTCTATAAACAAGATGATAGGGGTAAAATACACAAATACAGAAGGATTAGCATTAAAATAATTACATGAACATTTTAAATAAATTGTATAATAGCACCATACAAGACTTTTATTTCCACTGCTCTACTCTACCTGATCCTAATGTTCTACTAATTCTGCTGTACCCCGTTCATCATTTATTCTACCGTTGTATTATTCGACTGTTCTTCTACTGCGAAATCATCATCATCATCATCAAGTTTACAAGTTGTGACATTAACTATGTTAATTGTTGGCCAGTCCTTTTGTGTTTTGTAAAAGGGTGGAGTTCTGCGAGAGGATGGACCAACATTGGTGTGCTTGCACACTGTGCACACAAGTGCCTCGTTAACCAAATTCCCTGAAAACATTAGAGTGTACACAAGTGTTTGCCTTTGGGGAGCGCATACACGTGGCGGAGAGTTGCTGTCCCATGCATGCACTCGCTACCTTTTTACGACAGTGGAGCGAATCCTTCGCCAGGTGTAGTTCTCTTTGGTGGCATTTGGGAGTTAAAGAGGACAAGTAAGCTGTTTCTTATAACTGTTTTAATTAATTACGCAGAAACAGATTTCCGGATGTGCAGGAGATATATGGGATAGGAAATGTTTATTCTAGATACAGCGAAACCTGGATGTTTACACGGTTAAATATTTGGTTATTCAACTTGAGACAGCGCATCCACACAGCTCGAGTTCTCTCTCCACTTGTCCATGTCCCTATTGCGCAAATATTGAGACAAATATTTTTTTGGTTAAATAAAGGCCCGAATGTTTACCGAAGGTCGAGAAAGAATGCGGGGGAGGGAGCACACATGGAGCTGACTGCTACACGAGGTCAGTCTTCAGTTTGTTTGGCCCAGCAAGTAAACGGGGTGGATGGAGGTACCCGGTGAAGGTATCGCTGTTTGCGTCTTTCTCACCTGATCAGCACCTGGGGTACGAGTTCAGAACAAGGCTGCGGAGAGAGGTTTTGTGGCCCTCAATTACACATAAGGTCAAAAGGTTAGGACGACAACTTAGTGCACCCCCCCCTCCGTTTGTTTCTTTTATAAAGTATTTTGTGTTATTTTGTTCAACTAGCTGGCAGAACATTTTGAGTGTGAGAGGTACAGATACATCGTTGTCCGCGAGTGTCTACAATATTCTATTATTATTTTTTTCGATTTCTAACATTCGAAACGCAATCCCAGATGGAGTATCGTATAAGGATCATCAGTGGAAATGAACTGAAGATGTTAAATAGTGTTATCCCCGCTTTAAATGAGGAAAAGAAAGATAAAGAGCAATAAAATGAAAGTTAAAAATTTAGTTGATTTTTTATTTATGGAGTTTGCTCTGTTCGTCTTTCTTTCCTTCTTTCTTGTTTTTTCCTCTCTTTTCTTTGTGTACTGCCAAGAACACAGTCAGTCCTAACCTCAACTCTTGCTTTCTGTGTTTTTTTTTTTGTCAGCTTGTCTTTACATCTCGGTGAGTAGGTGACTAGGTTTGGTCGTCTTGAGTATGTTAAATGTTTTCTGTTTATGTAAACTCCTTGCAATGTCAACTTGTGTCCTCGTCTGGGTGTTTGACTGGGGCTTAGTGTCAGAGATGAACGGTTTACCTTGATTCAAACATTTTTTGTCTTTTGAATTTGTTTAATGAAGCTGGCAGAGGATGGAAGATACTAACGGTTTATACATGAATGACTGGTGGAGACTTAAGTATGTGGGTATGAAAGTAGGGGTCAACAGAAGGAGGCTGCGGTGTAGTCGCACAGCTTTAATTTTATTCTGGACGAAATTTGTTCTTGAAGCTGATAAAAATGATTACAAGAGCAAGTGGATGGAGTTAAGGGGATGTCATCTTATAATGGTCTTACTCGAGGAGTGATATCAATTATTTTCTCCAGAGTCAATGATCATATATAATTTTGGTCGTAAATATGTCCATTTGGTAATGAAATTTTTAAAATCCTTTCTTGAGAGATTTTATGAGACATTTAAAAAGTCTTTTTTAGCGACTGAATTCTAACGTGTAGTAAAGAATTTCTTGTAGAGCACGTTAATTCTTATGCTGATGTGACCAGCCAGAAAAATGTAAACAGCTCCCTTTTGTAGTTTTTATAAACAAAACAATGAAACTATCGAGCACTTCTTTAGGCAATGTACATTGATTAAAGATTTTTGGATACAACGATGGAGCATGTTGAATAATTAAAACTATTTAGATAAATTTATGTTATATTATATGTTGTAAGTTTTGGTAGTAGTAGAATTAGTAATGTTGATATAACTTTGGACTTCATTATTATTTTAACTAACGTTTTTCGTGTATAAATGTAGAATTTTGAAGTCCATACCTAAAGTGGATACCTTTATCTCTTTTATATTTATCATGAAACAGTGTGTGGCCTCTATCAGTAACAAATAATTATCTTTCCAGAAACAGTGACTACAGCTCATTCGTGTTATTTTTTAATTTTTTAAATGACATAATAATATTACTGTTAGTATCCTTGACAGTTGCCTAAATGTGTGTGTAATACAAAAGGTCACAACCCTGACAGTTTATTGCATTCCATGTTTCCTCAGCCTCCTCGTCAGCCAGTTGTTCTCACCCTCTACCTCAAGTACAGGTTTGGCGAGAGAGACACAAACAGCGACACACAGGGACAGTCGACACCGCCTGTGACCTCCATACCCCGCGTACCTGTCAGGTCAGATGCAGCAAAGACTGACCTCGCGTGCTCTTACCTTCCATCACTAGGTCAAACCCATCCTTTCCTGCCCACCTTCATTAAAGCCTTTCCTACTTTCTGTTGTCAGCCTCCCACGTCATCCCCGCACTGCAACTGCTTGTCGTGAAAAAGAATCCAAAACAAAAGACAGGTGCAACTCGGTGATTCAGTGACCTACTTACGACACGTGACCTGCCGCTATGTACAAATGCTATAAAAGCGTTGGTGTCTTACGTAACAGTCCGTAGATTCCACCGCGGCCAGGTGCGTGTTTTTCTGGGGACATTTGAACAGCAGTTGAACTTTGAGGGACAACCTGCGACACTTGGCAGAGAGCAAAAGTGTAGGGGACCCTTGAAACGAGTCGACGGCCGTTGGTGAGTTACTATGATTGTTATCAGAACATTGCTTGTTGCCACCAAAGAAAAACAACTATAATTGACAGGCAGAAAGTCAGTTTCTGCAATTGCAATATGTGCTTTTTTTTGAAAGAAATCTGTTATTAAAAGAGTTCATAGTATTGTTATTGTTGCTGTACTGCTACCACACACGCCACCAAAATTAAATCCGCTGTGAACATTGATCACTGAACACCTAGCTTGCCATTCACTGTGAACCGCTGGGTGGAGTGGTTAGACTCCAATACTGGAGATTCCTTATCAGTTCCCAACCTAAAAAAAAATCTTCCTGAAAAATGCGTTTTTACTGTGTTGACTTCCATTTGCATTTTAGTTGAAATTATCTTGCTTTTTAACAGACCAAATTTCTCACTGATTCATTAAAAGAAAACTGAAACAAATTATCTTAAGGAGAACGAATTTGGACAGGTTATTTTTCAAAGGTGCAAAAAAAAAAAAAAAGAAATGTGGATGATTAAAGAATGTTCATATTTGTGCTCTTTGGTTTTCTTGTAATTCCAGTCTCTGAGGGCGGTAGGTACTAGAACTGTGAGGAAAGAAAGAGAAAAAGCCACAGAGGACATTCAGTTGATGAGACTCGCATCTCACGTTTCTCTGTAGTAAGATGGCTTTGTCAGTGGTCTCCTTTGTGCTGCTGCTGTCGCTGGCAAACTGTGTGGTTGGTCAGGAAACCTAAAGACGAAACGGTAACGTATTTTTTAGTTTTGCTTTGTATCCTAATTGTTTTTATATTATTGATTATAATTAATCAATATAATCAATATAATCAATAATAATAACTTCTTCTAAGCTTAACCGAGTAATCTTTAAAAACAATTTACTTTGTAGACAGTTAATGAGTGTTTTTGTGAGTAATCATGATTACTAACAATTTCAGAGTTAAACTTCTTCAGAAAACCAGAAACCCACTGTTTGACTGTTGTTTTATTGAATATATCACTGATTTTTAAAATCTATAATATTTTATTTTTCCTTGTATATTGATTGGAATTTTAGAAGTAATGCCACCTACTGGGTAACATTTCCCTCGCGCATGCGCCGTGGCATGCCAGTGCCAGTCAGCGTGCGGCTATTGGCTCCAGGTGCGAAGTCGACGGTGCAGGTGACTTTGCGGAATTCAACAGACGGGAGGGTCCTTTCATCAGCGGAACCTCAGGTGGTGACAGGAGGTGAGTGACCACCCTTCTCAAGCCGACACGCCATATTCCGTTCTTAACTTTTTTTAATAGAAAAAAATGGCTTGCAACTCTACTTGTTAAGGACGTATGATTGATTTGTTTTACTTTCCTTGCTGGTAAGATGAAGAAAAATTTTACTGTTATCATCCTCTTGCTATACAGAGGAACAAGAAGATATGTCATCCATATTGTACCCAGAGAACTTAAGCAGCCTTGATGAAACAACGAGTGAAAAGCTTGTACAAAAATAATTTTTAGGGAAAAAACCTTGCCATTCGTGACTGCCATTCTCTTGGTGGGTCAGACATTAGCCTAATGTGAACTTGTAGACAGAGTCAGGAACATTCCAATAATTCTTTTATAATAATATCCGAAAAAGCTGTTTATTAAAGATTTTTTTTGACTCACAATAATGTGATGTTATCTGTTTGTAAATACTATGAAAAGACTCACAAATAATCAAAATTTACTTACTAAGTTATTTGTTGTTTCAGGCTCCCCATCTGTGATCAATTTAATGGTAAGTAGATATCTGAATTATTGTAAATTAATGTCAACTTAAGGTTGACAAAGATTTAGTTCGCGAAAAAATCTGACTTTTGTTATCTGAGCCACTTTAACGATTTAAAGGCGATGATTTTGCCGCAGAAATATTTATTTCCATATGAATTTCCGCACGTGTGTGTAATGTCTGAATTTGTAAATATGAAGCTGTTGTGCTGTGTGCAGTCTCATCATCTGGGAGTGACATAACAATGCTATTGTCTCATTACCCAGTGCTGTGACATAACAATGCCATATCCTTTGGCAGATCCCCAGAGATGTTCCGATCCCAGACAGCGGCAATCCTTACTTTGAGTGGTTCTACCAGCGACAGTTCGAGATCCGCGTAGTCGCGACAGGTGACGTCAGCTTCAACCAATCAGGGGGCCTGATACCGGAGAAGAAGAGCTGTTCCATCTTCGTGCAGACTGACAAGGCCATCTACAATCCAGGAGAAACGGGTTGGAATTCATTGTCTCGTCGGAATAATGTCATCTTTTGAACCAGAATGAGAATAGCGCGTGTCAATAAGTACAAATAGTATTAATAAATAAAAGATTCTGCCTTCTTCATCTGGCTCTGTCTCAATCATTTGCATTGTCAGCTTCAAGAGCCTGAAGAAAATGTCTTGATATGACATCACATCCTAAGTGAGCCATCAGGAAATTTTATTTTAAAACTTAATAAATAATTATTCATAAGATCAGATTAGGTTATTCTTAAACAACGGGTATAGAGAACTTTTTCCAAGCACAGTTGTGGTTTTCAATGAATCAACTAATGCTGATCCCCATACATGTGTGAGACTTTTAGTAGCGTTTGTCCCCTAAATTTGTTCTCGTTCTTATATTTGAATGCGATAAAACTATAGTATTCCGTCTTTTTTTTAAAACCAATTCTTTTGCAGTTCGTATGAGGATTCTGGCAATGAATCCTAACCTCACTGTGCTGAATGAGCCTATGAGCGTATCTGTCAGGGTAAGTAACTCTCTCTTTTTTTCTCTCTCTCTCTCTCACACACACACACGTGAACTCACATCTTGTCTTGGTAACGTACGTCCAAAGAAAGCATCCTCTGAGCTACAGACAGAACTTCGTCTTGCTATGTTCACAAACTGTGAATGATGTGTGCTCGTGCAGAACCAATACACCAGTATGGTACGCCAGTGGACGGGTGTGTCGGGAAACAACTCTGGAGTAGTGGAACTTAGCATACCGACCTCTGACCGTCTTGATCTGGGCGTGTGGACAATCGAGGTTCAAGTGCTGGTAAGTTTTATTCACTTCACATAGATGATGAGAAGTTTTCGACGAAGAGAAATAAAAAGCAGCTACAATACGGCTTGTAAGCAGAGGCGAGTTTATTAATTTTCGAAAAGATGACAATAAATAATGGCGGACTGACCGGCAGACCTTAATCAAATGGCTAAATATGATGATACAAACTTATTTTTGTGTGGATGTAGGGCATCAACAGTTCAGTAATCTACTTCATCCAGATCTTTTATGTGTGTGCATATATAATTATATATAAAGATACGTTTGTTTATGCAGTGAGCTAGTCCTAGAACTGTCTTTGACCCTAAAAAAGGACAAACCTTGGATGATAGCCATCGCTCTTGGATTTCAGTCAGTTTATTTTCAAATTTTATTTCTAACTATGAGAATTTGTAAGTCTTGTATTCATAATCATACCTAATCTTGTCCTCAGGGAGTGAATAAGACAAAGACCTTTATTGTCGCAGACTACGGTGAGTCCAGTTAAAGTGACATAAAAAGTAAAGAGAAAAAGTTATTATCACCATTGTTTCCCCTTGTCTACGTGTCTAAAACACCGAAAGATGGAGCCAAACAATTTTATTTCCGCCTCCTTGACTTTACATGTAAGATCAGAAACCACTTTCTGCTTGGGCGATCATATGCCTTTTAATGTGTCCCTTCTTGTGTCCTTGCAGGTACTCAAAAATTTTTCTTGAAGTCAAATTCCTGAATTATGGGTCGGATCAGTATCCACATATTAACTTTGTATTAATTTGAGCTACCGTTTGCACACATCATACATCTTTATAGCGAACTGCTTTTTAAAAACTATTTCTAAATACTCTGAAATCTGTTTTAGTGCTGCCCAAGTATGAGGCGAGAGTGGACGTGCCATCCAGCATCCTCGCCACTGACCCTGTCCGGGGAACAGCCAGTGCCAAGTGAGTTGTCCCCTCCTATGAGTGATCGCCCTTACGCCGCGTTTTGTCCTTGTATGTGTGCGTGTGAGAATGAACATCTTAAAATATCCCTTGTGTGTTTTTGGTATATGAAAAGACTATACTCTAAGACTATTCATGTAGTCTGTTGTTAAGAAGTGCATCATCATAATGATGTATGGCAATATTTTCGTTACCCACTCAAATATAAGTTCACACGAAACATTCACATATATTTATATTATATACAGGTACACTTTTGGCAAACCATTGGTAGGAGCAAAGGTAGAAGTGACAGCAAAGTTTAAGTACTACTGGGAGAAAACACCACAACCAAACATCTCGCTCAACGGAACTGTGAGTAAACATTTCTTCGTCTGTAAAATGTCGCACCTCTGATCGTTAAGATCTGATTTTCATCCTTTCTTTCTTCATTGACACTGACACAATAACTCACCAAGTCTTTGTTTTGTGCTTGCTTTTATTCTGACAGCTGGATTCCAAAGGCGAGTTTCCATTTACCTTCAACACCAGCGATCTTGTCGAGCTTGTGAATAAGACCTTCCCAGGCAGGTTTATCGGGAAAGAACCGTTTATCGACTACACCATCATACAGATTATCGTCAACGTCACGGACCCACCACAGGTCTACAGACAGAGACCCAGGCCGAGATTGAGCCTAAAAGTTTCTGGCTAAAGTAGAGTTTCTACCTATCTCTTCTAAGAACTTTAAGCCGGGGCTTCTGTACACCGCCTACGTAAGTGTCAAAAGATGATCCTCGTGATGGCAGTGAGAGAGAGAGAGAGAAGAGAGAGAAAAAAAGAGAAAGAGATTCCAGTATGTAAATATAATGTATAGAATAGAGTTGAACATCATAGTTGGCGTATTTCTATGTGATGCTGTGCTGACACGCTGTTATTTCTAAATATTTTATCCACACCCGTGTTCTTATGACCTCAGTTTGTGTCTATGTGTCTCTAGGAAAATGACAAACAGTAAACATCGGCCGTCTGGTGAGGCAGTCTCCGGTATTGGTCCGAATGTTAGGTTGACTGATTGACTTGACCGAAACTGTCCGGTCTCAAAAGCTTTCACTGCCGAATTACCAAAAGCAAACCTTAATTATGTAAGTCATGTCGAGTGGTTAAAAATAAACATCGAGGCCGTGTGATGTCACGCGCTGATGGCACTTTGACCTCTGTGTGCAGCTGCTAGTGACGCGACACGACGGAACCATCTTCACGAACCCAGAGTCGGTAACCGTCGACTTTGAGATAACCATCTTGAGAGCCAACAACACTGCCACAACTACCACCAACACCACCACCAACTCCACCACCAACACCACCAACTCCACCACCACCACTCTTCTGCAGTCGTCAAAGGACCAGAAAAATATCCCCGTCTATGGCCACCCATCATTCTATGAGATACCCGAGTTCTCCGAGCAGTACAAAGAGAAAAAAACCTTAACCGTGAACGGATTCCTCTCCCTTGAAGTCAACGTGCCAGAAAACGCCAAGAGGATCGAGATACTAGTGAGTAGAGCTCACTCCGCCGGTCACTACTGCACATTGTGGGCGCCATCTCAGTAACTAGCATCGATCATCAGTAACTAATAGTACCACCTTAACTAATAGTCGGTCAGTAACTAGTGTTAACTCATTAAAAAGCATTACACATTAATAACTAATAGTATCTCATTATCTAGTAGCTGGTCAGTAACTAGTGTTATCTCAGCAGCTAGTATAGTACACCAGTAACAAATGGAATCCCATTAACCAACAATAGTTCAGTAGCTAGTGGTATCTCAGCAATTATTATAGTGTAACTAATAGTATCACACAAACTTACAGAAGTTAAGTAATTAGTGTAATCTCAGTAACTGTTATTGTATAATTATCAATTAACCATTATAATAGAGCACATCGGTAGTTAGTAAAGTAGCAGTAACTGATTGCCGTTATGTAGGAAATCCTAGTATTTCAGTAAATATCGCCATCTCAGTAAGACTGACCATTGTGATGCTGATGCAGGCAACAGTGATGAACATGACAAGAGGTGTAACAGTGTTGAGGTCAGACTCCCTCAGTGGCAACTTCCTGCACCTGCTTCTGACCTCACGGAATCCGGAAGTAGGTTTCTTGTCTTTTATTTTAATTTTCTCTCTTTTATAATTTCATCGAGAGTCACATTACGTTCAAGAAAAATAAAGAGAAATGTAACAAAAAAAGCTGGAAGTGTTGTCTTTAAATAAACATGTTGCGAATAATATAAACAGCACCTGTAATAAATAAAAACTGTTTTTTAATTGATTCTAGAATGGGACCTCATCATCATCATCATTCCTTGTTACTCCTCAAGGAGCATAGGGCCGCAACAACACCTCGCCAGCGAACCCGGTTTTGGGCAGCCCCCCTCAGTTGGGCCCATGTGGTTCCGGCAGCCTTTGCCTCGCTCTCTACTGATCTTCTCCAAGTCTGTTTTGGCCTTCCAACTTTTCTCTTCCCCTGCGGGTTCCAGTCAAGTGCCTGCCTGGCAATGGTGTCAGCCGGTTTGCGCAGGGTGTGTCCTATCGCCCACTTGCGCTTTTTGATGTCTTGACTAGTGGCATTCTGGTTAGTTCTTTCCCACAGGCTGCTGTTTGAGATCCTCTCAGGCCATCTTATTCTCAAAATATGGCGAAGGCATCGGTTTGTGAAGGTCTGGAGCTTGTTGTTGATGGTGTTTGTCACTCTCCAAGTTTCAGAGCCATACAGTAGACTGCCTTCACATTGGTGTTAAATATGCGGGTCTTGTTGCGAAGGATAATGCTCGGGAGTTCCAGATGGCGCAGACTGTTGAAAGCATGCCTGGCCTTGTTTATGCGGCTTCTGATGTCTTCGTCCGCTCCACCATCCTTGCTGACGATGCTCCCCAGATATGTGAAGCGGTCTGTTTCTAGGATGTTCTCGCCTTGAAGTTGAATTGGAAGTTCTTGCTTGTTGTTGAATTTCATCACTTCGGTCTTCTTTTTGTTGATCTTTAAGCCGGTCTTTTCTGCTTCCTCTGCTAGTTTGCTCAGTTGGTTTGTGCATGCTGCTGCCGATGAGATAGGAGACTAATGTCATCTGCAAAGTCCAGGTCTTCTAGCTGTTTAGTGAAGGTCCACTGGATACCGGTGTTGTTGTCTTGGGTCGTCTTGCGCATAACCCAGTCTATGACATCAGGAAGATTGTCGGTGATAGTATGCAACCCTGTCTTACACCAGTCTTCATTACAAAAGGTTTAGTGAGTCTGCCATTATGGATAACTTGGCAGGATGAGTCTTCATACAATCCCTGGACGATGTTTATGAATTTAGGTGGAATACCATAGTGGTTCATCAGTCTCCAGATGACATCCCTGTCTACACTGTCGAAGGCCTTCTCAAAGTCCACAAAGGTTATATAAAGGGAGGATTGCCATTCGATGGACTGTTCTATGATGATACGAAGGGTTGCAATATGGTCAGTGCATGATTTGTCTTGGCGAAACCCTGCTTGTTCTGGTCTCATTCTCATGTCTAGTGCCTTCTTCAGTCTCTCTAGTATTATCCTTGTCAGGACTTTGCTGGGGATGGACAGCAGCATGATTCACCGCCAGTTGTTGCACTGGGACAGGTCTCCTTTCTTTGGAAGTTTGACCAGGTGGCCTAATTTCCAGTCTGCTGGGATTAGCTCTTGTTCCCAGATCTTGTGTAGGAGGGGCTGTAAAATTGTTGCTGTTGTTTCTGGGTCTGCCTTTAATGCTTCTGGAGGTATGCCATCCGGGCCTGCTGCTTTGCCATTTTTCATGCTTTTGATAGCTTTGATGATTTCTGTCTTAGTGGGAGGGCTGGTGTTGACGTGAAGTTGTTCAGTTGCTGGTGGTATGACAGGTAAGGATGGTGGATGAGGTCTATTCAGCATCTCTTCGAAGTACTCCATCCAGCGGTCTCTTTGCTCTGCATCATTTGTTATGGTCTTGCCGTTTTTGTCTTTCACTGGCTTGTTTGAGTTTGCGCTCTTGCCTGACAGAGTTCGTGTTATTTCATATAACCTCTTCATGTTTCCCTGTGTGGCTGCTGTCTCTGCTTCCTCTGTTAGTTCATGGGTGAAGCGTCTCTTGTCCTCCCTTGCCGACCTCTTCACTTGGCGATTGGCTTCCCAGTATTTCGTTCTGAGACCTTCTTTCTCTTGCTGGTCTTGGCACTGGTTGAGCTTCTGTTTCAGTCCCTTTCTTGATTCAATCTTTGCCCAGGTCTCTTGGGTTATCCATTCCTTATGTTTTCTTTCCCTCTTTCCTAGAACATCTGTACAGGTTGACTTCCAAATTCTTTTGAGTGTTGACCAGTGTTCTTCCACAGATTCTTCCGACAATCCTGAAAGGGCCTCGTACTTATTCTTAATTTCACAGTTATAAATTTCCCGTGTCTCCTTGTTCTTGAAGTACTGGGTATTGAACTTGTGAATGGGACCTACAAGTAAATTATTTATAAACTACATTGACTTTTAGTAAAATGTGTTGAAGTAATGTGTTCTGTTCTGTTTCGAAGGTGGGTCAAGTAGTAGAGTTTACAGCTCGCACCACAGAACCAGTGAAGAGTATAACCTATCAGGTGAGTGTACACACATTTTTTTTATTTTCGCTCAAATCAGTTTATTAAGAATAATTAATAATAATAAAAACATGTGGATAGTATCTCAATGCTCTGCGCACGAAAGACTGCAAATGAACCCGAGACGAGATCTGAACCCAGGACAAGCAATCTTCACTGTCATGGTGACACGCGCTAACCGTTGCGCCGTTGGATTGGTTGATCTGTTGCGTCATAAAGGAAAAGCCAAACCAAGCACTAACCGTCTAGCCTCATCCTTTATTGAGTGATTTTGTAAGAAGATAAAATTATCCAAGCTATTGAAAATCGGAATAATTAAAAAAGAAATAAGCTATTGGTTTATCATTACTCAGTGTTTCTAATAATACAGAAAAATCCTTGTTGGTATTTTCTGGTTGGATTCGCTCTTGATGCATTTGCTTTCAGTCTCAAAAAGGATAATGGTTTTTATCTCTGTTACAGGTTTACGCAAAAGGGACGATGGTTTTTGAGTCCGAGGTCACCTCCCCCGTGGAGGCCGGCAATCAAACGTTTTCCATCTCATTCACACTCACACCGGTGATGGCGCCCCACTGCCGCGTTCTAGCATTTTACTTGCGAGACAATGGCGAAGTAGTTCCAGACAGCTTGTCCATCAATGTAAAGGCTACTTTGGACAACCCAGTAAGTCACAATTTTAAATAATCATAATTTAAACTTAATAGAGCGAAGTGATGCTCATGTTCTGACCAGAGAAACCTGTATTCCATTAATAAATAGGTTTTGAATACGGTAACGGTGTATAAATGTGTTTCAAACCTGATCATTTGTGATAGACTACTGTATGAAACGAACATACGAATGCTAATGCAACCCTGTACTGATATGAAAAAATATTACTTATGCGCGTGCCCTTGGTGACTCCAAAACTTCCCAAGAACTATAAGAACAATTATGATTCCGTTTTGACTGTTTGACAGGTAGATGTCGGGTTTACCGCAGAAACAGCAAAGCCAGGAGACACGGTCAATCTTGTGATCAGCGCCAAACCTAACACCACTGTTTTCTTGCTGTCTGCCGACAAGAACGTCCAGCTTCTCAAGTCTGGAAACGACATCACACAGGAAATGGTAAACACATGCTTTATCTGAGAACATGCATTGTTACACTAGATAACCATTTACAATTTACTTGAGTGGACACTTGTTAGTATAGTTCACTACAACATATTAACTTGATTGACTTGATTGATCGCAATTAAAACTCAATGAGGTTTTGTAGCTACAATAGCTAATCCCAGGCAGTAGCTACAAAGATGCCACAAGAGCTGACAAGATGCTGACTACTTTGTAAACTTGTTTCAGATCACCGAAGAGCTTGTGTCCTACGACTACAGTTTCATGTTTTACGGGTTCTGGTACGACATGTTCCTCAGCGGGTTTCCATACCCTTCAAAGGGTTCCGATGCTAACAAAGTGTTCAAGGTAAGTCTGCTATTTTTGTTTTCTTCACACTGTATACATTTTGTTATTGTTTATTATTCATGTTTTTACTGTCTTTAAATACTTTGTTATATTCTTGTGTATACAGTTTACATTGGTATTTTTTTTAACTTTCTCTTGACAGATTTAAGTTCGAATAGTCGAAGCGTTTACAGTTCTTACAATATTTACCCCCATAACTTGCAGGATGCTGACGTGGTTATACTAACAGACGGATTAGTGTACGACAATCAATATACAAGATGTGAGTGCCACCTAGGAATACGATTTTAAATATTTCTTTTTAGTTTGAGTTTCTATGGATTAAAAGTCAATTAGAAACCAATTTCTTACAAGATTTCCATATTGATCTTACTTTCTTTTTTGTACTTTGATTTTATTCTTCTCTATATTTAATATAATGTGTTAAGGATTTTGATGCTTTTATTATTGGATTTTCTTGTTAAACAGCTTTGTATCTTTTTTTAATACCAGGTTATACTCATCTTAGCACGTGCGGAGTGGGCCCCATTTAACTTAGGGCTCCGGTGTCGATGGTCATAAGACAATAATTTCAATCATCTTGCCGATATTGCAGATCCCAATTTCGTGATGGCGTCTTTTCCAAGGAAAATTGTCCAAGCTGCCGTTTCTCCTGTTTCCGGTGTGAGAAGAATCAGCAAAAATGTTCCAGAAACATGGCTTTGGAATATGGTCACTATTGGGTATGTCTAGGAAATCCTTCTGGATTATTAATCTCTCTTCTACCACCTGTCGCAAGGACAGAGCAGACTTACGTGTTAACAAGATGGGAAACAAAACAAAAACAATTGTAGTACGTAATAGTTTTGTTATGTAAAACACAGTTTTTAAAAGAAAATCACACGCGGGTCCGGAACTATGAAAAGGTAAAGAATTTATTTTTACAAAATGATAATAGAAATAACTAATTCTAATAACTTGAATAGATATTTTCACTTCTGCGCTTTATGAATTGTAGTTGTATTTTTCCCCTCTTGTCTATCTGAGTGCAAGTATGTTTTTATATTTCTATTCATATACATTAAATGCGTTTTATTTTCTTCTGCAGGTCTAGTGGCAAATACACATTATCAGAGGTCGCACCAAATGCCATCGTTACCTGGCAGACGACTGCCATCGCAGTCCACCCTGTATTCGGACTGTCGGTCACACCCAAGGCTGCTGAGGTCAGTGACCGCTTGTACTTTGGGTATATAGGTATGGGAGAGATGGGTCTCTAAAAGTTGTAGACGTGATTCAGAAGAGACTCATTTTTTGAAGCAAAAATGAGGCGCAAGGGACAGGCTGTCTACAAGTATAGAATATAAAAGTTTTATTATGTCGACATAACTCTCAATTCATAATGTTTAAACAATGGCTCAGGCTCATAAGCACACTAATTTTTCTAACATAAATAATCCTATTCAGCGCTACTGATAAACTTTGTTAATTCGCATGCTCTTCGTTTAACTGACATGGATGTTTATGTGTTTCTGTAAAATACGAGTTAATATAATCGTGTAGCTTACCCTGAACTGACCACGTGACAACATGTGCAGATCACTACGTATCCATCCGTGTTTGTCACCTTGGACACGCCTGACACAGCCATGCGTGGAGAGGACATTTGTTTCAAGGCCTTTGCCTTCAATTATTACAACACTTCGTTAGAGGTGAGTTCATGCCAGACACTCACACCTCATCAAAGGACCAATGAAATGCTGATGTCTATAAGTGAACAGTGTCGATAGCAAGATAAGTTCTTCAGAATTTCTAGCACTGAATTCAGCAAAGCCCAGCAAAGCAAATCAACGCTGCTTTTTTTCAAAATAGGATTGGTGTTTTTAACTAATAAAGGTGTATTCATTTATTCTTTTTTTTTTCTAGTTGACTTTGACGATGGGAAGCATTGATGGCATACAGGTCTCCAAGGAAGGGCAAAAATCTACCAATCTTTCTCACAGCCTCGGCCAAGTAAGTTGTTACAAAACACTGTTGGTACTTCATGTTAGAACGAATAGCAGACCTTCAGTAGAAATCACATAGTGTCTGTAGAAACACACCAATCGTAAGCATGTTCTCTTTGTGTACATCTACACATATACCTACACATTCAGTATTCTGTTCACTGCAGCATCTTCCAGGCTCGACTCTCTTAGCGATCGCTCTTTGTTCCAGGTGGACCCTGACAATGTCCGCGACACGGACTTCTGCTTCACGCCGGTCAAGCTGGGACCCTTGCCCGTCAGGGTCAACCTCACGACAACCTCGGTCCCTGGAGACAGTGTAGAGCAAATAATTCTAGTGAAGGTTAGGGCTACAACACTTTAAGTTTCTTACTTGTTTTTAAATTGATTTCACTATTTCACCAAAAGTCGAAATGTATACATGGTTTCTTCAGTGAACTATAGTCGCTTGCCGCTGTGAGGATTTGTTAACCAACAGAAACTCCATTTGGCGCTCGCACACAGACACAGAGACAGAAACTAAGCTACTATGTGTTCGGATGATGTTTCTCTTTCCTAGTAAGCAGTTTTATGGTTGAGCTATTGTGATAAAGTTTTCCGTTGCCGAGGATTGCTATGTGCTGCTATTATAATGAAGTTCCTCACTTTAAGTCAGATTCCAAATTGTTTCTGGTGTTGCAGCCGGAGGGCAAGCCGAAGGCCGTAAAGCAGTGAGTCCCCTTCTCACGTACCCTCCACAGAACATCCACCTAGTGACTTAGTTCAGGAGTCACAACACATCTCTGTCACCATATGTTTCGGTATTAAAAGTCTTGAGAATGAAACTGGTGTTTTATTTTGGATGATGGGCTGTTGATTACTAAAATCGTCCTTGTTTATTATGTTATCTGCTAATCTTTGGCCCACCAGTCCCTTATCAAACTATTCTAAAGGTTGTCGTTAACTGAACTGGTCTTTATTTTGTGCATTTTTTCATTTCTGCGGGTGCTGCATATCGTCCACCACTCCATCTTTTAATAATAGATTCATTTAGATGACAAAACCTGAGATTATTTCCTTCACAGCATCTTGCATGTCATCTTCCAGCACTTGGTACTTGGGTTCTTTTGTTTCCGTTCATTAACACTTTACCGTCCACAATCTTCATGTGTTACTGCTTTCACAGAGAGAAATGTTCTGACATGGGCTTTTTTCTTTATTATAATTACCGCACAGTAGGATGAACGGAAACATACTAATTTTACAATGCACAGCACAGCCAAAGAACTTAAATATATTTCAGATGGTCGAAGAGAGTGGCATGAAATAAATAAACTGAGCAGGCGCAGCCCAAGACAAGAGAGGAACACAAACATAGTAACGGACCACTAGTCTTGTCTGAAATCTCTTGAAACATTCCGTTTTTTTATTTTAAAGAGCTGACAACTCCTAGTGTTTGCTCCTGGGGAACGCCCTCCGTCTTTTCGCCTGGGGCATTTAGAAAAATAATTAGCCTGGGCAACAATCCAGGCTTTTAAAAATATTGCAGCAGCACGATGATTGGCACTGGCAAGACAAAAGAGAACTAATACAGTACTATTACTGTTACTTGCGGAGCCTTATGCCCAACTGAAACAACATTTCGAGTCATGTGATTTATCGCTGTTAATCATTTCTTCGTTTAAGAAAATAAAATAAAATAGATATAGTAAACTGAGCTATATCGCTACCAATGATCTCCATTTCTTCCAGTTTTTTGCTATTTAGTATCTGACCAGAGAGTGGGGAATATAAGAATTTATTTTCCTATTAAGTCTCTTGCATTCTCTGGGATCCAACCAACAACAGGAGGCCTGTAACGTTTTACGAAAGAGTGTGTTGAATGTGTTTGCGAGCGCGTGTAAACATCTGCATGTAAACCACGCTCGCCGCACTCTTTCACCTTTTTCAACAAAAAGGTCCGGCCAACGATTAACACATTTAATGTTTATGAAATTAACTAACGATGAGATGAGGATGAAACAAAATAAAATAACGCTACCCCCTCCAGCGTCAACCTCTTCCAAACGTTTCTCAGACGGTTGGCGCTGACGAAAACACTGACCAGCAGGCTAATCCACTGAATTTCTTCACGCAGTTCGTGAAGTTAACTGTGAAGTTAACTGTGAAGTCCACTGAATTTCTTCACGCAGTTCGTGAAGTTAAGGAAATTAAAGCCGTATCGGCGAAGCTATTATATTCTGCTTGGATTGATTACTGTACCACACTGGGTAATACTCCACACGATAATACTCCACTGGACACACGTCGGCTATCCGTTGCTGGCAGTTAACCATACACTGTACACTCCCCACGGAGCTCTGTACACTCCAACTGCTTGGTCTCGTCTGAAGCGATAACCGTTCCAAACCCCCGTTAACACGTCCTCTGTTCATTTACTCATTCACTATATGACGCAAAAGAATCGTCACCCAGAGCTACGTCAGCGCTCGCGCGACTGCTCTTCCCTGACCACAGGGAAAGTTAAAAATAAAAATGAATCCAACTAGATTCGTCTCAATCGCGAATCGTTACAAGGCCCCAGGTATAAATCCTGTTTTCCTATGTTTTTTTTTTTTTTTTTTTGTCTTTCACTTCTACTTCTTGACAGCACACCAGGAGGAGTTGCCTTTGTCAATCCCTTTGACTTGACAACCATACGTGTTTGTGTCGTCTGACTGGTTGGGAGGTCTTCACAGTTTCGAGATGGATGTCTGAATCTGATTGTTACTTGCCTAATGGTGATGTGTTGCTGTACAAGATAAGAAGTTTAAATAATGTCTTATTTCCACTCAAGATAAACAGAATAGACATGAGATAAGAAGAGAAACCAGGTTCGATAACAAAAGTATAAAATAAATTGGTTTATTTATAATATACTTTTAACAATTGAGCTTAAGCGTACGAGCACACCCATCTAACATAAATCAGACGAACACGCGCGCACACACGCACACACAGACAGACACAGTTACCTTTTGACATTTTTACTCCGACTTTTAACAAAGTTCTAGCAAGTGGAACGTACCCGCAAAGTTTGTCAAAAGCTTTCAAGTTTTCTATTACTATAAATAGTATATATATAATAAATACTTCAGGAAACTTGAAAACATAGATCGAAATCTTTTGTAAGTAGAGAGTATATTGAAAATATTCTACGCAAAGATCAAGCCTTTATTTCTTCATGGATCGGACATTTTGTGAAGTAAGCAGTATGAAGTAATTTCATTTACTTAAATTTCCTTACATTATTCTTCGATGTTGGCACATATAAAAATGACAGATTTACCATCGTGACAGACTCGGTTGTGCGTGTCATAAAAATAATAAACATGATATTAACTTTTCCTAATGAAGGATATCCAAGCAATATTATATGTTACTTTCGCATGTAAATGCGTATATATTTCGTTGGTATAATGTAGTATAGCTATGATGTTGGTTATGTGGAGGAAATTCCTCCACAATTTACTGCTGCAATTAAGGCAGGACTAAGATTTCGTCAGAGCTGCCATGATTAATTGTACTAATTTCTTAATTACTGCAATTACTATCTGGACTTTATGAGGACCTAACATCGCGAAGTGGCATCGCGCGTCTGCTCAGATAAAAGCGACTGACATTTAATTATTTTGTTTGAATAAAAGTATGTAAACCTGGACTGCAAACCGTATTAAGTTGGTCACTGTGTCGGAGATACCCAAAATGTTCTTTTAATTTGTCCCAACCCACCATTTTACTTAACAACTGTATTACGATCTTATACTGAAGATGTTTTTCCACCTTACATTTTATTTTGTGTAAAATCACTTAAGGAAAGCCATTAAATTTATTGTAGACATGACTGATGGAAATATAATTTGTTATGCAGTGTTTTTTTTACAAAAATCTGTTATACCTTTAATTCACAAAGAAGCTTTTTCTTTAAAGAAGCATTGATAAATTCTAGGAGAAGAGTTTCATTGTGTTAATTTTCTATGATGACAAGCGGGTAGAAAAGCAGCGTCCCCCCAAAAAAATATTATACTGATGAGTGATACATATAATTACACCATGAACTTATGATCTCGAGTAATAATGCTGGTTAGTTTAGGTACCAGATTACTTTTACATTTTGTAGACGATATTGAGGAAAACGAAGCCAGCCATTAAGCAATAGAAAAATGTTCGCAGTCATTATATTTAACAAAGAGAGAGCAAATGCTTTTAGAAAAGTAACACCAAGGAACTCTGTGCAATATGAATCTACGTATGGTTCAGGCAATACAGAGTTTGAGCTCGACTGTACTGATCATGAAAGGTGCTCCGCCGGTAAAAAGGTAAAACACATGCTGCCCACACAAGTTTTCCACGTTTTCTATATTGTATGAGAGGAAGATTTTTAACCCCCAAAAATACTTAAATATGCACACACGAAAACTTTCAGAGCGAGATATTGTTTCAGTAAATTTATAGAAATACACGTAAACTAGAATCTCGGTCGGTTTCAAATATTTAAGATGGATTAGCCTGAACTGGTCAACAAGAACAGAAACCCAAACACTGCCCAGTACACACGGGAAGTAATGTAAGTATCTGTAGGTATCATTGCTCTCACTGACTGTCGGTAAACTTTTGGCAAAATGCACGATGACTGCCTGCAAGATGCAAACACAAGGTGATCATCTAGAAACAAAGTCCAAGCAGCTACACGAAGCTGATGGCTCTCAAGTGTGAAATGTATTGTGCATTCTGTTAGTATTAAAAATATTCAGAGTTTTATCAGAGAAATACTCTCGTTGTTGTGGAAGCAAAATAAAATATTATGTGCGAAACGATTGCCTTTTAACGACTAAAAAAGCTGTAGGTAATGTGGCAGTCCTCACTTCGTCAATGAAACAAATTCGCTATATTATACTGCTGTAAAAAAGCAGGGGACGAGAACTTGGTATTGCCGACATGTAACTCCCCATTTTGTATACACACGCGAAAGACTGATGTATACACATTTAAAGCATATCTTTTATACCACTTAAAGTATAATTATTCTTTCTAGAAACAGAATAAAGCAACTTTTTACGGGAATCATATAAATATAAACTCTAATAATACGTTTTAGAAATAAAAGTCTCAATCCTTTTTGTTTTTCTTAAATACATATTTAAGATCTGTCAAGCACAAGTAGATGTGTATCTGATATCTGTTTACCCCTCGGTCACTTCGGCTTTTGCTGTCCTGTGACATCGATGGTGGAATTGCAAACCAGTGCCGTGCTGTGCTGGGAACAGCAACTAGAAAACATTTCCTGAACATCGCGTCGAAAGCGAGAAGATCTGTTGTAGTAGATAAAGATGTTGACAGAACTGTTGATGTAGGGAAAGTAGTACACAACACTGTTCATGCTCGTGTACAGAACGTAGAATCTGCCGTTGATGGAGAACTCGGCCAGGGTTAGCTCAGTCAAGCACAGGAGGACCCAGGGGATGGTGGTCAAAATGTAGATGCAAGACACGAGGACAAGCATCTTGGAAATTGCCGTCTGCTGGGTGTGGCCACTGTTTGTACTGGAGCTCGACTTCTGTCGCCAGGCCATCGCCGCCCTGAGTCTGACTACAGTGACGATTGTGGCCAAAGAGACGACGATAAACGTTGTCATGGGAACAATGATCATCATGATTACGTTCTCTAGAATTTCTAAATATATTTTATTACTTTTCCAGAAGTTTGTGTTCATAAACTGAACCTGGCTGTCTGACGAATTTCCAATCCTAATTAACACGAATGAGAAAGGCTTGTGAATAAAGGCTACCTGAGGGATAGCGATTAAGACTGTAAGCAGAATAGCCATTGTACGAACAGACATCAGAGAAGCCGTTTTGAGAGGAAGTAACACGCACACACACCTGTCTAAGGCAATGATCATTGTTATTAAACCTGATGCCAAACGAAGGCCGTGGCTGACACCAACTAAATATATCTGAATTTTAAAATTGAGATGTTCCCATGTTGCAACATCGATCGTCATAAGATAATACTCGATGCTGAAAAAGACGGAAACGATAAGGAAGCAGAGGTCAACGAGTGCAAGAAGATACAGACAGAGGTTCATGCGGTCGTGTAGACCTTGGCGCCAGAACACCAGGGAGCTGATGACGTTGGACGGTACGCCAACGACAGCCACGACAGGCTTGACAACGCAGTTCAAAACGAGTTTGGTCGTCAGGAAGATGTCGTAGCTGAAGACACTGTAGGGAGTAGTTGTCATCGGTATGGAGCTGCTGCCAGTTGCACTGCTATGAGTGTGATTCATTTCCATTTCAATAGCGACAAGAGACATTTAGCGCCATGAACACAACACAAATATGTCTGAAAATCAGTTGGCTATTAAATAAAATCAGACGAAACACGAGTAGTCCAAACTAACACAAAAATATACTCCTTCATCTGAAAATTCCTGAGATCAATTATTTTTAGAGCATCTTCCTTTGTTATCTCCTGACATTTGGTACTTGGATTCTTCTATGAAGGTTGTTCTGTCCATTCATTAACGTAGACTGATTAACACTTTACCGTAGGAAATCCTTCTCTGGTACTGTATTCACAGAGACAGATTCTTCTATGAAATAGATTGGAAATTTAATTTATTCTTTTTATTTTTGAGCGATAATACGAATTAAAAGATGATAAGACTTTACTAGCCAGCGAGTTTCCAAAGAAAAAAAAGCCGTGAAGGCGGTGGAAGAGAGTGGCCCACTCAGACAAGGAGGAACAGATGGGAGAAACAGCAAAACGGTATGTGAGACAAGAGTCTTGTGTAAAATTTCTTAATGAAATTGCCCTCTTATATCTCAGCAGCTGACAACGCCGAGTATTTGCTCACGAGGAACGCCCTACAGATTCAAGAATTCAGAAAATATGGTGTTTCGATTTTTATAAGTATTAGCCTTTTTAAACGATATATGCTTTTGAAACAATTGCTCTTTTGCAGGAACACAATAATTGGCATTGGCAAGACATTATTAACAAGAAACCGGATGTACTACTACTACTTATAATAATAACAAGTTTATAGCGATGTTTTATGCCAAACTAAAACAATACGATTTAAATTACTTAATCGCCATCGTTAATTTTTTCTTTTTTAAAGATATCAGGCAAATAAAATAAATTAAAAATAAAACTTCTCATCTGACATTTTCAATTACCTTTTCTCACTGCTTTGTATACATTGAGGGAATTACAGCAACAGAGGAGGGAAGACGTCTTCCGAGAAGTTTTTTTTTATTTTCCTTTGGCCTTGTGGCAATGAATTGATTGCCTCAGAAAAATATCTCTTTTACTCATTTATCCACTTAGTCTAATGACGAGAGAAATTAAATTTAGAGCCTCTAAATATACAAGAAAATTTGCTAAATTGACACTGCTTTTTTCTTAACATAGACCATACAAGAAATCTAACTTTTAGTATTTATTCAAGAAATATTTCAATCTTTCTCATTTTTGCTGAGAAGTGTTTCCACATTAAAGAGCAAACCGATTCTCACTTTTGAATATTGAAAGTTGTTGGCCATGTAGCCGACGATTGATCCTTCTCCTGAAAATTGCGGCACTCAGAATCAACCTTACGTTTCTTAGCTCCCGGCAACACTTTCCGAGGCCTTAAGACAGGGTGGTTCATGTCAGGGAAGTTAAGAATACACGATTTGCTGACAGACAGCGGTCCGGTCAGGTAGTCGGCACTGCCTGTGATCTCCACCCTGCTTATTGTCGGTAGGAAAGTCTGCATCACGGGTGCTCCTACATTCCCAAAACCATTTAAGAAACCGCCCATGGAAAGTTCGCCTGTAGATCTTCGCGGACCGGATGTGGACGGTTAGCCACCCCTGGCTTAAAGACTACAATTTTGCGTCCTTTTTACCGGGGTCAGTAGGTCTACATAGTTCTCAAATGGATACCTAAATCTGTTTGTTACTTGTAATAACTTCTAACTAAATCAACATCTCTAGCTGCTTGTTCCTGTAGAATGTAGATCATGTGGATCAGTGATGCCCAACCTTTTCCGGCCTGCGGGCCATACACATTTCCGACATAGGTGTCACGGGCCGCTTCATCGCAAAAATACAAAAAAAGAGAGAGAAAAAATAGAGCAGATACCATTTTTATTAGAAACAAGTTGTATTTACCATTAATTATATAGTAATTAGTGGGATATTTGAAGTTGTTTTCCCGAAACCAACTTCTGAATGTCCGGCCTCATCGTAGAGACACCAAGTCGGAGCACTGAATCGAAATGTTCATCCATCGAAAAAAGATTGGGAGACGCCCCTACGTAAGGATAAATACTTCTTCTTTCCTTTTTTTCGTTATATCTTTTTTTATTACTAACATGCCGATTTCCTGCACTGTGGGCAGAAGTTTCGCGGGCCGGATGGCACCGCGTCGCGGGCCGGATATGGCCCGCGGGCCGTAGGTTGGGCATCCCTGATGTAGATGAATGGATTACAGAACTATTACTTTACCAAAAAACCAGTGAAACCTATGCAAAATAAAGAAGGGCTAAAGAATTATTATCTTATGATAGCCATTCTCATTTTTCTATAAACTTAAAAACTAAGATAACATTCCGTTCGAAATATACGTGTTCTCCGGTCTTGAGAAGCGTGTCTTCGTGAATCACTGTATGTGGGTAGTGTGTATGAGCACTTGTGCGTTTGTATACGAATATTTGTCATTGCTTCGGCGAGCGCTGATTGTGTATACAAGTTGACTGCTTGCCGATCTTTTGCTAACATTCAAAAGAACAGAGAACAGCTGACAGCTCCTAGTGTTTGCTCCTGGGGAACGCCCTCCGTCTTTTTGCCCGGGGCATTTAGAAAAATAATTAGCCTGGGCAACAATCCACGCTTTTAAAAATATTGTAGCAGCACGATGACTGGCACTGGCAAGGCAAAAGAGAATGTAGTACTATTACAGTACTATTACTGTTACTGCTGCTAATAATAAATATATTGCGGGGCCTTATGCCCAACTGAAACAACAATATTTCGAGTCATATGATTTATCGCTGTTAATCGTTTCTTCGTTTAAGAAAATAAAATAAATATCGTAAACTGAGCTACATCGGTACCAATGATCTCCATATCTTCCGGTTTTTTTGGCTATTTGGTATCTGACCAGAGAGGGGCGAATATAAGAACTTATTTTCCCATTTTGAATGTTTCCCTGTTTTCCTATCTGCTCTTTTTTTGTCTTTCACTTCTACTTCTTGACAGCACACCAGCAGGAGCTGCCTTTGTCAATCCCTTTGACTTGACAACCATAAGTGTTTGTGTCGTCTGACTGTTTGGGAGGTCTTCGCGGTTTCTAGATGGATGTCTGAATCTGATTGTTACTTGCCTAATGGTGATGTGTTGCTGTACGAGATAAGAAGTTTAAATAATGTCTTATTTCCATGCAAGATAAACAGAATAGACATGAGATAAGAAGAGAAACCAGGTTCGATAACAAAAATATAAAGAAATAAATTGGTTTATTTATAATATACTTTTAACAATTGAGCTTAGGCGTACGAGCATACCCATCTAACATAAATCAGACGAACGCGCGCACACACGCGAACACAGACAGACACAGTACCCTTTTGAAATGTTTACTCCGACCTTTTAACAAAGTTCTAGCAAGTGGAATGTACCCGCATAGTTTGTCAAAAGCTTTCAAGTTTTGTATTACTATAAACAGTATTTTATAACAAAGTCCAAGCGCTCAACAACAGATAATTGCTTTTACATAAAGGTTTTATCAATATAGGCAATATAATTTACATAAATTTCCGTACATTCTTTTTTGATGTTGGGACATATAAAAATGACAGATTTATCATCGTGACAGACTCGGTTGTGCGTGTCATAAAAATAATAAGCATGCTATTAACTTTTCCTAATGAAGGATATCCAAAGCAATATTATTTGTTACTTTCGCATGTAAATGTGTACAGATTTCATTGGTATAATGTAGGATAGCTATGATGTTGGTTATGTGGAGGAAATTCCTTCATTTTTTACCGCTACAATTAAGACAAGACTAAAAGCTTGATTTCGTCAAAGCTGCCATGATTAATTGTACTGATTTCTTAATTACTGTAATTACTATCTTGACTTTATGAGGACATAACATCGCAAAGTCGCATCGCGCGTCTGCTTAGATAAAAGTGACTGACATTTAATATTTTTGTTTGAATAAAAGTATGTAAACCTGGACTGCAAGCCGTGTGAAGTTGGGCACTGTGTCGGAGATACCCAAAATGTTCTTTTAATTTGTCCCAACCCACCATTTTACTTAACAGGTATATTACGACATTTTATTTTGTGTAAAATCACTTAATCACTTAAGGAGAGCCATTTAAGTTATTGTAAACATAACTGATAGAAATATTTATAATTTGTTATGCAGTGTTTTTTAAAATCTGTTATACCTTTAATTCACAAAGAAGCTTTTTCTTTAAAGAAGCATTGATAAATTCTTGAAGAAGAGACTGTTATCCAGGTTTATAGAGATACAGAAAATAAACGTGTTTTTGAAATTTTGAGTTTGCATTGATTTAAATCGAAATAGAATACGATATAGTCACACATGACAGGGAAATCTGTTTCACTGTGTTAATTTTCTATAATGACAAGCAGGTAGAAAAGCAGCCGCCCCCCAAAATGTTATACTGATGAGTGGTACATGTAATTACACCATAAACTTATGATCTCGAGTAATAATGCTGGTTAGTTTAGGTACCAGATTACTTTTACATTCTAGAGACGATATTTAGGAAAACAAAGCCAGCCATTAAGTAATAGAAAAATGTTCGCAGTCATTATATTTAATAAAGAGAGAGCAAATGCTTTTAGAAAAGTAACACCAAGGAACTCTGTGCAAAATGAATCTACGTATGGTTCAGGCAATACAGAGTTTGAGCTCGACTGTACTCATCATGAAAGGTGCTCCGCCGGTAAAAAGGTAAAACACAAGAACGTTCGCCATTCGCCAAGACATGGCCAGTATCTGAAATGTTTTGATGTTGTTTGTAACTTTTCTGATCGCCAGAACTGTTCTCTTCTGCTTAGTGTGACCTAAGTTTAATATTATCCAGAACCTTCTAGGCATTAGAAAATTCCAGGGATCTGTCTACATCTTCAGAGTAGTGAGCATGAGCCAGAGAGATGTTCTTATTTGCGTCTCACAACTCATATAATTATGTCTTTTATTTTCCTACATGCCTGTCTTTGTCCTTCACATCAAATTGAAACATTTTTTTTTCAAATTACACAATTTGCTTGTAGTATTCTAAAATGAATGGGATTATTATCATTCAGTCGTAAATTCAGTTTTCCGTTTCGTTTTTCTTCAATTTCTGATAAGAACTCTTTCTGTAGGTAGTTTTTTCAAATTGTAAGCTTCATTTGAAATGCCGAAAATTTTAGTTTTCAATTATTATTTAAGGTATTATAAAAGCATGAACTTAAGTTAGGATTTAAAAAAATTGCTGAAATTTTTAATCACATTGAATTTTTAACCCCCCTCCCAAGAAGACCTAAATATGCACACACGAAAACTTTTAGATTATTTCAGTAAATTTATAGAAATACACGTAAACTAGAATCTCGGTCGGTTCCAAATATTTAAGACTGTCGTTATTATTTTGAGATGCCAGGCAGTAACTGTGCGATTTCAGGATGCCATGCTTGCAAAGGTTGAATCAAATGTTTATGATCATTTTTCCGCATAAGGAGACTAAATAATAAAGACTGGGAAAAAAGCTCTTTTGAGAGCTGTGAATCGTTGTGATTCTAGCTTCAGCATCGAAAGAGCAGACACTTGCTCCAAACATTATATTATTATATTGAAGGTAAGTCACTTTGTGCGATAAATATAACCTTTTATATTTTATAATAATTCGAGACGAGAGCTGAACTCAGGACAGCCAGTCCTCACTGTATTGGCACTAACCGTTGCGCCACCGAACCGCCTCGCAATAGAGAGAGAGAGAGAGTGTGTGTGTGAAGAGAATAAATAACCTATTATAATATTTAATTTAATTTGTTATAAACTCACTACAAACTATACCCTCTGTAACCACTCAGAAAAACAATGAGCTAGAGAGCGAGAACTTGCTGAGAAAAACATTTTGACTCTTAACATAATTACAAATACTACGATACAACGCTGTGTGTGAGTGTAGATTTTTTTACATTATCATTCACATATTCATAAATATATATCAAAACATACTTACTAAGAGGATTTCTTCAATGGCAAAGGATTGAAAGATACTCGCAGATACAAAACAAAACGACCGGATATTGCCTGTACCCCACCTACTCTTCCACCACGCGGAGAAGAGTTGAGTCAACGCTTTCCCACTGAGAGCGCCTGGAGTTGGCTGTCCATAGGGTATCACGTCTCTGCTGTAGGTAAGCTTTTGGCAAAATGACGACGACTGCCTGCAAGATGCAAACACAAAGCCATGATCTAGAAACAAAGTCGAAGCAGCTACAATAATCATGAAACTGATGGCCCTCACGTGTAAACTGTCTTGTGCATTCTGTTAGCAGATTAAACATAGTCAGAATTTTATAAGAGAAATACTCTCGTTGTTGTGGAGTCAAAATAAAATATTATTTGCAAAACGATTGCCTTTTAACGACTAAAAACGTGGTAGGTAATATTGCAGTCCTCACTTTGTCAATGAAATCATAACAATAATTCAAATGCCAATATTTCTCCATTTCGCTATATTATACTGTTGTAAAAAAGCAGGGGACGAGAACTTGGTATTGCAGACATGTAACGTCCCATTTCGTCTACACACACGAAAGATTGATGTATACACATTGATCTGTCAAGCACATGTGTATCTGATAACTGTTTACCCCTCGGTCACTTCGGCTTTTGCTGTCCTGTGACATCGATGGTGGAATTGCAAACCAGTGCCGTGCTGATCTGGGAACAGCAACTAGAAAACATTTCCTGAACATCGCGTCGAAAGCGAGAAGATCTGTTGTAGTAGATAAAGATGTTGACAGAACTGTTTATGTAGGGAAAGTAGTACACAACACTGTTCATGCTCGTGTACAGAATGTAGAATCTGCCGTTGAGTGAGAACTCGGGCAGGGTTAGTTCAGTCAAGAACACGAGGACCCAGGGGATGGTGGTCAAAATGTAAATGCACGACACGAGGACAAGCATCTTGGAAATTGCCGTCTGCTGGGTGTGGCCACTGTTTGTACTGGAGCTCGACTTCTGCCGCCAGGCCAGCGCCGCCCTGAGTCTGACTACAGTGACGATTGTGGCCAAAGAGACGACGATAAACGTTGTCATGGGAACAATGATCATCATGATTACGTTCTCTAAAATTTCTAAATATATTTTATTACTTTTCCAGAAGTTTGTATTCAAAAACTGAACCTGGCTGTCTGACGAATTTCCAATCCTAATTAACAAGAATGAGAAAGGCTTGTGAAAAAAGGCTACCTGAGGGATAACGATTAAGACTGTAAGCAGAATAGCCATTGTACGAACAGACATCAGAGAAGCCGTTTTGAGAGGAAGTAACACGCACACACACCTGTCTAAGGCAATGATCATTGTAATTAAACCTGATGCTAAACGAAGGCCGTGGCTGACGCCACTTAAATATATCTGCATTTTAAAATCGAGATGTTCCCATGTAGCAACGTCGATCGTCATAAGATAATACTCGATGCTGAAAAAAACGGACACGATAAGGAAGCAGAGGTCAACTAGTGCAAGAATATACAGACATAGGTTCATGCGGTCGTGCAGACCTTGGCGCCAGAACACCAGGGAGATGATGACGTTGGACGGTACGCCAACGACAGCCACAACAGGCTTGACAACGCAGTTCAAAACGAGTTTGGTCGTCAGGAACATGTCGTAGCTGAAGACACTGTAGGGAGTAGTTGTCATCGGTATGGAGCCGCTGCCAGTTGCACTGCTATGAGTGTGATTCATTTCCATTTCAATAGCGACAAGAGACATTTAGCGCAATGAACACAAATATGTCTGAAAATTAGTTGGCTATTAAATAAAATCAGACCAAACACGAGTAGTCCAAACTAACAAAAAAATATACTCCTTCATCTGAAAATTCCTGAGATCAATTATTTTTAGAGCATCTTGCTTTGTTATCTCCTGACATTTGGTACTTGGATTCTTCTATGAAGGCTGTTCTGTCCATTCATTAACGTAGACTGATTAACACTTTACTACCGTCGGCAATCATTCTCTGGTACTGTATTCACAGAGACAGATTCTTTTATGAAGTGGGCTGGAAATTTAATTTATTCTTTTTAGTTTTTGAGCAATAATACGAATTAATAGTTGATAAGACTTTACGAGCCAGCGAGTGGTGGAAGAGAGCGTCCTACTCAGATGGGAGAAACAGCAAAACGAGATGTGAGACAAGAGTCTTGTGTAAAATTTCTTAATGAAATTGCCCTCTTATATCTCAGCAGCTGACAACGCCGAGTATTTACTCATGAGGAACGCCCTACCGATTCAAGAATTCAGAAAATATGGTGTTTCGATTTTAATAAGTATTAGCCTTTTAAACGATATATGCCTTTGAAACAATTGCTCTTTTGCAGGAACACAGTAATTGGCATTGGCAAGACATTATTAGCAGGAAACCTGATGTACTTCTACTACTACAACTACTTATAATAATAACAAGTTGATAGCGATGTTTTATGCCAAAGTAAAGTAATACAATTTCAATTACTTAATCGCCAATCGTTAATCTTTTCTTTTTTTAAGATATCAGGCAAATAAAATAAATTAAAAATAAAATTTGACATCTGATATTTGAAATTACCTTTTCTCACTGCTTTGTATACATTTAGGGAATTACAGCAACCAGAGGAGGGAAGGCTAGAGGTTTTTTTTATTTTCCTTTTGGAGTTGTGGCAAGGAATTGATTGCCTAAGAAAAATATCTCTCTTATTCATTTCTCTATTTAGTCTAATGACAAGAGAAATAAAATTTAGAACCTCTGGACATACAAGAAAAATTGCTATATTGACACTGCTTTTTTCTTAACATGGACCATACAAGAAATCTTACATTTAGTATTTATTCAACAAATATTTAAATCTTTCTCATTTTTTGCGGAGAAGTGTTTCCACATTAAAGAGTAAACCGATTCTCACTTTTGAATATTGAAAGTTGTTGGCCATGTAGCCGACGATTGATCCTTCTGAAAATTGCGGCACTCAGAATCAACCTTACTTTTCTTAGCTCCCGGCAACACTTTCCGATTCCTTGAGACAGGGTGGTTCATATTAGGAATACACGATTTGCTGACAGATAGCGGTCGGGTCACGTAGTCGACACTGCCTGTGAACTCCACCCTGCTTATTGTTGGTAGGAAAGTCTGCATCACGGGTGCTCCTACCTTCCCAAAGAAGTTCTACCTATAGACCTTCGCGGGCCGGATGTGGCTCGCGGGTCGTAGGTTGTACATCCCTGGCTTAAAGACTACAATTTTGCGTCCTTTTTACTGGGGTCAGAAGGTCTATATAGTTCTGTTGGGTTCTTGAATCTGTTTGTTATTTGTAATAACTTCTAAATCGACATCTATAACTGCTTGTTCCTGTAGATCATGTAGATGAAAGGATTACAGAGCAATTAATTTATTAAAAATCCCATTGAAACCTATGCTGAATAAAGAATGACTAAAAATTATTATCTTTTGATAGCCATTCTCATTTTTGTATAAACTTAAAAACTAAGATAACATTCTGTTCGAAATATACGTGTTCTCCGGTCTTGAGAGGCGGGTGTTAGTGAATCATTGTATGTGGGTAGTGTGTATGGGCACTTGTGCGCTTGTGTATGCATATTTGTGATTGGTTCCGCGAGTACTGGTTGTGTATACAAGCTGACTGCTTGCCGATCTTTTGCTAACATTCAAAAGAACAGAGAACAGAACACCTTCTGTCGAAACAGGATCATCAATTTGCCCCCGAGAACAGCTTGAAGACGACCTTTGTGACATCATCTGCGCCACTCGGCGAATCATTATAGACTCAGACGATGATGCATGTGGATCGGGTACAAGGAACTTCTGGCTCCTTTGTAGTAGTTACACTATCCGTATTTCTCTTTGTCGAATGAGGAGGGACGATCTAGAAGGATGTTTGCACAAGGCTGGGTTTTTTCATTATGGCAAAGTCGCGTAAGAGAAATAGGATCTCACTATATCAGGCTTACATCCTGGTCGTGATAGATAAATCAGGCTCGTCTACATGAGTATCATCAGTTCTGCCGGGAATTCCTCGTCTTCTGCAAGCTGTTTCCTATCAATCGCCTGGAGAAAAAAACTTTAACTATTGCACCTATCTGTTTAGTCTTGTCTTAGAAGATATCCTAAATGGTAATTCTCCGTAAAGACAACAGTGTGCCAAGCAGGAAAGGAAACTGAACACTTCTTCAAGGATAACTTCAGGATTTGATCTCTGAAGCTCCAGGATGAAGGGGTTAGATGTGCTACTGTCCGTGGTCACCACTGTGGCAATGATCACGTCACAAGTCTGGCAAGTTGCACTCTCTGCTTTCCTCTCTCAATAATTAATAAAATAGACTTAAAAATTTCCTTTAAAATAAAAACATCAAAAATATTTAAATTTACTGTTTAATTAACGTGAAAATGGTTTTGAATTTCTTCTGAAAATTTTGCGGCAGCGTAGCAGCTATGAAAGGAGTGGAGTAGCGTCCCTTAGCCTGGCAGGTTTTGAGGGAGGCGGTTCTCCGCAATTTTTGCATTTTTAATAGTTTGCTGTGTTTTTGGTGCCCATTGGTTCGCCCAGTGCTTTTTTTTTTCGTTTCGTCGTTGCTGTGCAAGACTATTTGACTTTGGTTTCTTCTGCGATTTCGGATTTTCCGTCGACTTCTGGTCTTCTCTGCATAACGGTTTTTTTCTGAAGATCTTGAAGATCACACAAGTCAGTCCTTTGCTTTCAAAATTTTCATGCAGTTTTCCTCTGTTTTGTGGTTTCATCATTGCTCGATTCAGCGTTGCTACTGTATGACGACACTATGGCTTTCCGAGCTGTAGATCTGAACTCAGGGCTGTTGAGATCCTGTACGGGCCCAGGGCAGACGACTTGCTAAACTGTTGATTGTACACCAGCAAGTCAGCCTTTCCATCGACATCACCTCCCCACCATTGTGCAGATAACAAGACCCTGTTTTCCTGTTCTGTGAACACTGAGGACAGGCTGTTGCCACATGATATTTCAGATACAAGAACTTTTCTCGGAGTTTGCTTCTATGGCGGACACTAATCGTCCTTTGCGCAGCTGATACTAACACTGGCAGCTGAGAGTCTCAGCCGTTCCACGAGAAAGAAGTGCAAACTATTTGTAGTTTTGTGGTTATTTGTGGTTCCTAAGGGCGATCACTGTAGATCTAACGGTGACGACTCCAGATAACAAGGATCGATGACATCGGAAAATTTTTGAGAATATACTGAGAACATCTTAAGACTATGAAGGAATCTTATCATATTATACAATGACAAAGGGGATCGTCGCTTCACTTTCTTTACTACAACTCAAGTTCGCTGTGACAGTGAGTGAAGCACGCGAGAGCGATCGACATCCAGCCTGTAGATGCAGTCAGTTCGCAGAATGCAACAAAAAGACACTTACATCATGTGGCTTGTAGATGTTGATCACAATCATCAGATGTGGTCATCGTGCAGTTTGACAGTGTGGCCTGTATCGATCAGCTATATACAAGTCACAGAGATACGACCACAGTGCATGTAGCTCAGCACTCGTCAAGAGGACTGTGGACTGTACTGCAGGGCCAAGCACCTGATGATCTAACCCTTTATTTTTGCCCATGCAAACACCTTTTTTTATTTTTTTTCCTTTTTTTTTGATTTGTGGTCCTGTGTTGTGAGTAGTGGTCATGCGCTTTGTAGCAGCAGATCGTTCGCTCACAACTGTGGTCCTTTTTTAGCCGTCTGATCGTTTGATTTTAACTTCCCTTTTGGTTTTCTGCAGCTGCTAATGTTTTATTGGTGTACCTTTCTGTATCATTTCGGCGCATTGAGCGTTTCCCTAGGATTCGGATTTTGCGCGTTATAAGTCTCCTTTTATTTTTATTATTATTATTAAAGGCATGCAGGACCAAAAGCAGATGAGAGAGGAAAAAAGTAGTTTAATGAAAAAAAAAAAAATGAGACAGACTAGTCACCGAGCAGTGGGATATGTTCTACATTTTTGTTCTTGCTGGTTTCAAGATTCTTTATTATCACCCGCTGAGAGGTCTATCTATCTATCTTTTCCTCTTCGTGCATCAGGTTGCACATAAGGCCTCAGCAAGAGTCCGCCATGTCGATCGGCTGAAACCCGCTCTAGGTGACCCCATGTCCAGCCCTTTCCCTTCATCTCCCTTTCCACTGTTCTTCTCCAAGTTTCCTCTGTGCGGCCTCGTTTTCTTCGGCCGTCTGGAGTCCATCATAGGGCGACTCTGGAGAAGTCTGCGGTCCGCTGGCGGAGCACATGTCCAATCCATCGCCAACGCCTTTGTTGAACCTGTGTGGTGATGGACTCGGTTTCAGTTCTTCGGTGGAGTTCTTCGTTGGTGATGGTGTTTGGCCAAAAGATGTTAAGTATGCGCCTAAGTCATCTGTTTTGGAAGACGTCAAGCTTGTTACTGATGGTTTTGTCATCTTCCATGATTCTGATCCGTAAAGGAGGGTGCTGATCACATTTGACTTGAAGATTCTCAGCTTTATCTTCTTACTGATGTTTGTTGCTTCCATGTGCTCCTGAGTGAGGCGAAGGCGTGGCTGGCTTTCGCCAGTCGGGCTCGAATATCCATCTCCGCATCTGTGTGTGAATGCGAGACGAGTCAGGAGGGCAAAGACTCTGGACGCTTGGGTAAAGGAACCTCTTGGCAAAAAGGCCAATCAGCGACAAAAGACCGTTGGGACTCAGTTGTTGACGGGAAAACTCAAAAGACTAGAAGTTGGGCTAACTGTGGAAAATAGACATTATTTGGCTCCAAGGCCGGCAGGAGAAGAAGCCGTTCTCAAAGAAGAATAGAACATCTGTATATTCGTCCGAGCTCCAAAGCACCTGAGTCGGAAGGATTACGACGCATCAAAGGGGTTGGGGGTGGAAGGTGTTCGCTCGGCATCCGGGGTAGTAGTCATCACTTTCTAACTTGGTTGGCAGACCAAGGAGAAGAATTGACGACGGAAAGACGGGGGTGGGGGGGGGGGTTGGGTTAGCACTACGAGTAGTCACCGGCGTATGCAAGAGTTGAATGTGATTATAACGGGAGGCAACAGCACTGCAGTTTGGAAGTATGAATAGTTCCCTCAGGACTGGGGACCCGTTCAAATAAGCCAGAATGTTGTATCAATGCATTTTGCCTTATTTTTATATTTATTAAATCCTTTCCTCGTTGTACTTTGTTCCTCACGTCGTTGTCTTTTGTTAGGGTTAGTATAAAATGGGACTCATGAAACGGGTGTCGCTATTTTAAGTGACTGACCTGTCAATACTGTACGTAACCTTCTCCTGTAGTATTATCTTATTGTGGGTGGCCAGAGTTACATCATACACCATCTACGTGCCTGGTTCCTCCGGGGGGTGGGGATGGGGTAAAATGTGTTATACCTGAGGAAGAAGCACAGTAAGATTGTCACATGCGGAATGTTGCAGCGCGGAGGGTGTTACCTATCGCGTGACACTTTCATACCGCATGAGGGCGGGCAAGACGTTGCCAGTCAGTGTCCACCTGTTGCGTGATGGAGACGTGGCGACTGTGACTGTCACGCTGGTCAACGTGGTCAGCAAAGCTGTTATAGCATCAGCTCCATCGCAACAAGTGCGAGGAGGAGGTAAACGCAAGTTTTTCCTCTGTCGTTCTTAATCACACCTTTTTTGTTCTACAACACAGCTTAACATACAATCAGACAGGTAGACTCGTAGAAATGTGTGTGAGCAAGATGAAAGATCATGTGCAATAAAACACAACCAGCAAAGCCTGCGCTTGACGCACGTACAGACATCCACAATACACACAACTCATAAAACGACTAAATCTGAGTTGTTTCAGTCTAAAAGAAATATTTTGAAGCTCTTGGGACCACGGTGTTCATACGATTCCCAAATCACATCGGTGGAATTTTGTGTGAAGCTAGAGAAATGAACAATTATCTATATATACATGTATTTTTATTTCAGAGACACCGTACGTCTTTAAACTGCCGGTAAGTTTTGAATTCAATTTTCCATTTCCTTGAGGATCGAAGAACATAAAACAAGAACTTTGGACGAAAAACGGTCGCCTCATTCTAATGTTCAGATATAAATATTGAAATATGATTAACAAAACTATTTGTCAAGAAGGATATACTTTTCACCTCTCGTTTTGGTTGATTGTACAAATAAAATTGGTTTGTCGCGTGACCCCTGACCCGCAGACAAAGTCGTGGTCACGTTACGCGCAAAATACTATAGACAGTAATACATACAGGCTTTCAACCTACACACAGAGCATGTGAGTTAGAATATTAATTATCTGCATTTAATAATCCAATGCAGGTGCCTGCAGATGTTAAAAACCAGGCAGGAACGTCCAGTTCATCGTATGAAGTGCGTGTGAAGGCCATTGGGGATGTCAACTTTGACAGAACGGCGGCAATGACTCTGGAAGAGAAAAGCTTTTCAATATTTGTGCAGACAGATAAGGCAATTTACAAACCGGGCCAAACAGGTAAGTTTAGAACCCACGAGAATGGATTTTATAAGAGGAAGGGAGAGAGAGCAAGAAACCATGTGTGTATGAAGGAAAAAGAAAGGGGAAAGTAAGGGAGATAAAGAAAGAGGGAGGAGAAAGACGAAGAAGCAAACCATTTGTTCCATCTTTTTATAGCCGTAAAAGAGATTTAAAAGACAGTCGTTCTGGCGCAAAGAAGAGAAGAAGAAAAAAAAAAAAGGGAAGCCATCCAGTTAACTTTTCCTCTCATACTCAAACACAAAGTACTGTCCAATCTTATTCATTTACGTATGCGCGCGCACACACACACACACATATATTCACACACACGCTCTTTCTTTCTCTCTCTCTGAGGCACACATGCATAGAGACAGGGCCGTGCTTAGGGGCAGGCGGACGAGGCATCTGCCTAGGGCCCCGCGCTTCAAGGGGCCCCGCGCTTTTGATTGATATGTGACTTTAGATCCCAACTAAACCGTGTGATCGTGGCGTGAGGGCCCCGCACATGCCCTTTGCCTCGGGCCCCGCGGGGGCTAAGAACGAGCCTGCATAGAGATCACATATAGGGTTCTACTCATATCAAAAGATATTTTTTTTATATAAAGAATGGTTCGAAGATTTCAAAGGATATCTGTTTGTATTTGTTTCCAGTCATGATAAGAGCGCTAGCCATGAACCCTGACCTAACCCTACTTAATTCTGCAATGGACATACTGATTAAGGTGCGTAAAGATGGCAAACTTAAAGATCAACCTGAATGGTTTGCAATTTTTGCAGATATCGGTAGATATAGGCAATGTAAACCTAACCAATAAATTTCAGCCTCTAAAATCCATTAATTAATTAATTATCAGGGTTATTATGCAATTTAAAGGTCAGTCTTATATCGCCTTTATCTACCGATATCTAAAAGAAACAAATCATTCAGGTTGGTCTCTAAAATCAATCAACCAATCAATCACAAGCTCTGATTTGTGCTGGACGTGTAACATCTGATGCTATAATAAAGGCAATCCTGAATGCGTGTTGTCCAGGACCCAGCAGGGAACGTCATTCGTCAGTGGAAAAATATCAAGGGAGGTAACACAGGTGTGGTGGAGCTCAGCATGCCGACCTCCACAAAACCTCCCTTGGGTAACTGGGCCATCGACGTCAGCACTCAAGTGAGTTCAGCCATAACATATACACACATGTATATATATATTGGGGTATTATTCCATATCATACAGCGTGCTGGTGTATGTCAGATGTTTTACTGAAAAAGTTCCAGAAGCTATATGCACTAATTCAAGTTATTGATAATATTGATGTTACACATTCAGTCTGTCTGAATTATAAGCTTAGACTGACTGCATATAGTAGATGTATTTATGGATGAATAAAAGATGAGATGAAAGATGGAGAAAGGAGTAAGGCTGAGAAAATAAATGTTTAGAGATTGAGAGAGTGCAGGAGATATGTGCAGCGAAAAAATGTTTAGACTGGTTTGTTTTCAAACTTTAACGTAAAACAAATTGATTCGTAATTTGTTTATAATATTTTCAGGGACACAAGGAAGTAATCTATTTCTCGATAGAAAAATATGGTATGTATTATAAAAACAAGGCATATTTAAAATAAGTGAGTTATAATTATAATTATCAAAGTGTGGAAAGATAATGAACACATTTATTTACAGGCAAATTTTAATCGATTTCATTATTTGAGTGCGCTGACTTGCATGATTAAGCGTGTGTGTTCTGACTGCGTGTTCTGTTAAGCATATATCTTCATGTGTGTGTGTCTACGTGAGTGTGTGTGTATATACGTGTGTGTGTGTGAGTGTTTGTCTACGTAAGTGTGGTGTGTGTGTGTGTGTGTGTGTGTGTGTGTGCATGTGTGTGTGTGTGTGTGGTGTGTGTGGTGTGTGTGTGTGTGGTGTGTGTGTGTGTGTGTGTGTGTGTGTAAGAGAGTGTTTGTAGTTGTGTATGAGTATGTGTAGCTATATACATGCATGTAGGTGCTCACGTGGAAGTGTTACGGTTCTGTTTTTCGATTCCAGACTTGCCGAAGTTTGAAACCATTCTAGAGGTGCCAAAGAAGGTATTAACATCTGACGGCATCAAAGGGATAGCCAGCGCCAAGTACGGTTCTAACATCATCTTGAAACATTAAGGAATTACAAAACTTAATTATGCTAAACATATTTTTCAACCAATGAATCGATGTATTGATCTGATTTAATTAGCTTAGTAAGGCTATCTACATACATATTTTTTCAGTCTGCCAGTTTGACATTACAAAACAATCTTGGCTATTTAATGATGAGTATATTTGTAACATGAGCTTCCAGCATATATATATATAGAGAGAGAGCAATCGCTTTTTATTGAACTTTTGCAGGTACACGTTTGGAAAGCCAGTGGCAGGAGCTGATGTAAATGTTGTCATCAAGTTGAACGACTACCTCTCAGGCTTGCCAAGAATGAAAACATTTTCTGGAAAGGTCTGTCGCACGTCACACACTCACACACTTGATGCAAAAATTGAAAATCTCTGAAAATGAGGGTGGGTGTGAATGTGGTTGTTTGGAGTAGGGTTTGTATGAAATGTTACGTGTTTTTGTATCTATTGTATGACTTGTTAGCTGAAGAGCTGAGGAGAATTTAACATTCATACTTATTTTATTTAACTTTTATTGGCTTCTTCCAAAATAAGAATAAGTGACTAACCGCGTTCTTAAATGAAAGACCTTGGCTTTGAATTACTTCTTTTCGACTTGCGTTAAAATTGATTACAAATATTATTCTCTCTCTCTATATATGTTTATTATAAAACTGTTTGCATAAGCATATATTTTATTTCTGTTGCAGCTGAACGGAAAAGGCCAGTTTGAGTTTCAAATCACCAACCAAGAGATTATAGCTCTGTCAAACCCTGGGGTAAACAAAAAAGCTGAGGTGATTGCCACTGTGACAGATGAATCAACCAGACACAGAATAGAGACAAACGCTGATATTGACTTTGAGGAAAAGGAAGTACAACTGGCATTTCTTCCCATCTCACCTGACACATTCAAACCAGGTCTTCCCAGTTCAGCATACGTGAGTATTTTAATATACTTCTTGAACCTACATTAATAACGTTGTTTATTTCTTCCTCATCCTGATCACCATATACTTTTTCAGAATTGTTGTGGGCTAAACTAAGATGTAAAACAAATTTACGACAGTAAATATATTCCAAAAGAAAAATAAAGGATGCCTTTACAAGTTTTTTTGTGTGTGAGAGGTAACATTGATTAGTTTTAGTTTTTCATGCTGTAAGCTTTCATAAAGTAAGTTTCGCT
Source organism: Pomacea canaliculata (assembly GCF_003073045.1). NCBI lineage: Eukaryota > Metazoa > Mollusca > Gastropoda > Architaenioglossa > Ampullariidae > Pomacea > Pomacea canaliculata. The sequence goes on along the minus strand of NC_037592.1, from coordinate 31,033,146 downwards.
ATCTGATAACTTAAGGAAAAGTATTACCTACAACAGGTTATATTATATTTTGTTATACTGTGGTAAGATACGTAAATACTCCCCCCTGTTTTCGAGACAATATCCCACTTATCTATTATCCTGTTTCAGCTGAGTGTAACAAAATACGACGGAACCCTGCTTTCGACGAAAGAATCTATCGCAGTACAGTTCGAAATAAATACAAAAGCTGGTTTAAAAACTATTAATAAAAAGTATTATCCATCCGCGACAGGACTACTTCGCGTTGACCAAACGCTTCCAAAAGAAGCTGAAAGCGTAACTATAAAGGTAGGCAGAACATATGTTATTAGTCTCAACCTGTTTACATGCACTTTCCTGTATTACATAGATCAGGAGTGGACAATTAATTTTCCCAAGGGGCCGCATGAGAAATTGGAAGGTTTTAGAAGGCCGGACTAATGTAGTTAATTCAGTTTTACCTAATACTGTATATATAGTATATATACTGGTGGGCGGGCCAGCGGGTGGGCAGGTCAGAGACAGAAGGCGGGCCGGATCCGGCCCGCGGGCCGCCCCTTGCCCAGGTCTGACATACAGGTTGTCATCTGGGTTAGGGTTATTTTTTCAGGGCTTATTAACGGCATTAACTGTATAATTCTTCCGTATTTGAAGATCAACAAAATAAAGAATTTTTTTTGCTAAAATATTATTGGATATCGCTAAATTAATTAAACATCATAAATAACTAGTTTCTCTATGGCCCTTGTCATCTTAGGCAACATCGAAAGGTGTCACATTAACCAGGACTCTTCAGAAAGCCTTCTCACCTAGCGACAACTTCATCAAAGTTACGATGTATTCTAAAGTAAGCCCAAAGGTGAGGATTTCAATGTTAAAAATATATGTCATTTAACTATGAATCATAATTTTATTTATTTTCCTTCTACACTGAAGTTATTTTCATTTAAATCTTATCACAACCAATAGATGACTGTTTAAAATTCTAACTAGAAAATTCTTTTTTGTGTAGCGGGGACTTATTGCTAGTTAGGAAACATCTTTTAGGCCATAGAAATTATCAGCAAACATTGATTTTAGAAGGGATGTATTTTTAATTTACTTTAATATACCCGTTTTTGTATAATTAACATAATTTGCTTTATTACTCTCATGCATTCGACAGGTTGGAGAGAGCATTGAGTTTTCTGCGTTCACCACTGAGAAAGTTACCGTAATAACTTACCAGGTATCGTACTAGGTCTTTAAAGGAATATTTTAATTAAGATATTTATTATTAATAACCCCCCCTTCCCCCAGTCCAATATGATATTTATCATTGATTATAAAAATAGGATATTTCACTAGAAATTATTTTTGTGATAATCGATCACGTTTTTAATAATAAGAAATAGATTGTGTAAACATTAGGTTTGTTTAATTTCACGTTAATCAAGAATAAAGTAAAAGAAAAGTATTTTAAAAGAAAACCAATGATTTATTAAAGTTTCAATTTAAACGTAATTTAAAATGTAATGTCGTACACAAAGTAGTCAGATAAATCCCCAAAGAATCTTTTAAACTTTCGTACTTCTGCTTGGCTTACAGGTATACGCAAAAGGAGTGATGGTGGATGAATCTGCAGTTTTCTCAAATAACGAGGAAGGCGACGAACTGTTTATAATATCAATTGAAGCTGACGATGTCCTGGCACCAAGTGCTCGTCTAGTGGTCTTTTATTTCCGGGAAGATGGAGAAGTGGTAGCTGACAGCATATCGTTCAAAGTCGAAGGATTCTCTGAAAATCCCGTGAGTCATATTGTTTCTGTTATAAATGCTACAGGTGGATAGACTTGAAATACAGAAATACAGAAGTTCATGTCGCTGAACATATTTTTATCTTTTTGAAACATTTGTACTAGCTCGACGTTTTAGGTGCATAAATATTTATTAGATTTTGAGAAACAAATATTATCTATGGAAATATCACGGATTAGGTTGTGGAAAGAAAGAAAACATGGGAATGTTACCAGCAAAAATCATGCACTGTTTATGGCCGCGGTTCTCAAACGGTGGGGCGCACCCCCCTTGGGAGGGGGGGCGTGACGTGCTTACAAAGGGGGCGCGAAGGTTGTTATTTTAAAAAAGTTTCTTATACCTGTATTTGTGAAATTAGCTTACATTTCTGGCTAAGGGGGGCGCACGGACGTACCTTTGTTCGTCAGGTGGGCGTCACACGTAAAAGGTTGAGAACCGCTGGTTTACGATGTGGGAAGACAACATTTACAAATGGAAACAAATATTATATGTCTCTACCCCAAGAGATGTTAGCTAGCAACAGGTTCGATCAATTTAGCAAGTGATTAGGGGTTAATAAAGATAATAATGAGTATCAAATAGGGGGCATAATCAGATTATATACTAAGGGATACATACAAATACCTGCACCTACTTCAAATGTCAAGGAAAAAGAAACACAAGCCCTTCGGGTAATCCCCACAAATGATTTTCCTACAAAAACATTTCCATACCAGACTTGTCGGGCAACCAATTTTTTTGTCTTGGTTAAAGTGAAAGATCTTTTTCAGGTCAGTGTAACATACTCTAAAGACAAGGTGAAGGCTGGAGAGGACGTGACTCTAGTCATCAGCGCCAAACCAGGTTCCTCTGTTTTCCTGCTGGGTGTAGACAAAAGTGTCAGGATCCTTGAAGATGGGAACGACATCACACAGGAAAAAGTAAGTTTTCTTAAATTTGAATTCGCCTAACACCAGCGGAATTTATTTAATGGAGAAATTGTTTTTTAATTTTTATTTTTACTCTGATCCAGTGACAGTTTGACAGGGTACTTTCTTATGATCTATTCCAATCAAATATCATAAAAAACATGTTTACGGTGATAAGCGACATCGACATCGACAATCTTGGCATTCTTTGGATGAAAGCCAGTAAAGGTAGTGTTGGAATTTTTATCGTCTTCACTCCACTCAAATGATTTGCAGTTAAACATTAAACATATTTGTATTTCACGGGACAGAATAAACGTTTTATAAACAAATAAAAGATCTATTTATCACCGTTGCAGTCTTTTTGTACCTTGTTATCCCTAGAACTCAACATTTTATGGTTTCGAAATTCGGAAAGTAAACTTTAAGTATAAATGTATGTGTCGCATCATAAAGAGTTTAAAAAGTACGGGATCCTAGCGCATAGAAATACCATAAGGAAGGAAACAAAGCTGAGTGTGAATAATAACTTTTGAACCATAAATTGAACAAACTGATTTCCTGATTTGAAATACTGTTTTAAAAAGCCTTAAAAGGGAGAGTAAAAGTCCTTATAACTACGATTGTTAAGGATCATAAGAGATACTTTTGTTCAATATTTTATTGATACAACAGGTCACAGAAGAATTGGCTTCTTATGACTACGTCAGTGGGACTAGCGGGTTGTGGCAGTATGTCGCCAGCAGTGGCTGGCCCTACTCCATTCAAGGATCTGATGCTAAAAGTCTTTTTAAAGTAAGTATTATCTTCTACAATGTTGGCTGTTTCGTAATGTTTGGAAATGAAATTATGACTGCAAAAATGTCTCTATTATCGCTACAACAATGATTAGATTATGTGGAATTCGAGAAGACCGCTCAGGAAAAATGATGTCCGCAATCAAAAGTTCTCATATACTGTAAAAAGGATATTGTCATTTTTGGGATTTTATGCCTGTCCTTTGTTCCTTGTACATTTATATGTAAAACCTGAACCTTTAAACTTGATTAGTCATCTATGAAAGATTGCTGCGCGAGTTTCTGAACGAAATAAAACGTGAAGCAGAGATGAAGTATTTGACTAAACACCAGGGACTTTTACTTGTCTGATTTCAAGAAGTTTAAAGTGAAAAGTCTAAGCTATTGCAATAAATTATGTACTCGTATCATGCAAAAGGCAGAAAAGATCAGCAGATAATTAAACCACGGTATAGTATCAGATTGTTTTTACTCATTATGATAATTGTAACAGTTTTTCAATACTTTTGTGTTTTAGAATGCTGAAATCCATATTCTGACCGACGGCGACCTAAGCGACAAAACGGCAAGCTTGACTACGTGAGTAGTCTGTTTGCTTAAAAGCGGAAAGGCAATCGTTTTAGTAGACAGTAATTTTAAAGTTTGCTCTAAAAAGATGTTAGCTTTGACAACTGTAGACTTTAGTGTAAGGAATAAAGTCACAGGATTATGAAAGTGGTACTTATATTTATTGAATAATCATGACAAGAATAACTATTATTATTTGAATTTTAAATCATATTGGGAAGAAGAATATTAATACAAAAATATGTAAGTGGCATTTAGTTTATACCAGTACAATTTGTGAGCAATGCAAATTTATGATAAAGAATTTAATCTTTTTTCCTTTCTATTAGAGAAATATTACTCTGGCAAGTAGGTGTAAAATGTGTTCACAATATTCAAAATGACCATTCGTATCAAAAATTTCATCTTTTCGAAAATTTTGTTCGTTAATATTGTTGACTTCTTAGCTCACAATACGGTATTTTATCCCATTCACAAAGTATATTTCTATTAACTTGCTGCCACTATTTGTTATCTCTAGTTTGAATGGGCGTATTCAAAAGGAATGCCTTTGTCTGTCGATATGTTATCCTGATTCAGTATAATAATACAAAGTTAATGTTACAGGGCTAATACATATAACAGAATTGGGGCGGAATATTTGTGCCGATCAAAGGACTGCATATCGGAATCCTATCTGAGACAAATCATCCAAGGTCCAGCTCCAGTTCCAGTTCCAGTTCCAGCTCCAACTCCAGCTCCAGCTTCAGCTTTAGCTTTCGAGGAAGTATTCGTTCCAGTGGAGAAGATCCGATCCTTCTTTCCTGAACGATGGCTGTGGAGTATGATCACCATTGGGTGTGTGACACAACATTTTTCAAAATATTGCAACTTTGTGCTTCCCCCCTTATCAATAATAGAATCATCATCATCATCATCATCATCATCATCATCATCATCATCATCATCATCATCATCATCATCATATCATCATCATCATCATCATCATCATCATCATCATCATCACAAATATGTAGCTGAATTGGTGTTGGGAATACGTCACTATTATCACCAGTTCTTTTCATCTCTCTCGATTCTCATCTGTTTACTGCGATTGAATTATTGACAGGCCCCACAGCTCTTCGACTGTTTGTCCATTTCGTCTATCTCTCCTTGTACCTAGATGTAATGTCGTCATGATCGTCTTTGCAAGTTCCGATGATCCTGAGATGTCAACGTATTATCTCGATTTGTGTTTGTATTTGTGTTTGTGTTTGTCAGAAGGTCTTTGTGTAGCACAATATACTCTCCTGATTTCATTTCCCACTTTCTCGTCCGTGACTTGGTCTTTGCAAAAGATACGAAAGATTCGTCTGTATCATAATTATTATCCATATGGATGTATTCTCTTCTTCTAGCTCGCTATCAGGTTCCAAGTCTCACGCTGATATAAGAAGATGGGTATGGTCAGGTAGTACAATGGCTTGATTTTGGAGTGGAGGAAAAACTCAAACAATTTTCAATGTTTAGCAAATAAGTGTGTGTTACCGCTTGTAGTGATACGTCCAATGAAAATTGTAAACCTTCGACAAGATCATGATATCACGCATGTGCAAACCGTATACAGTGGAACCTCGGTTAACGAACTTAATCCGTTCTGGAAAGCTGTTCGTTATCCGAAATGTTCGTTATCCGAAACAATTGTTTCCATAAGAAATAAAGGAAATAGATTTAATTGGTTCCCAGCCCCTGATAACTCGCTAATAGTTGAAAGTTACAGGCTATATAGGTATTTGTTTTAATGAGAACAGTTATAATGCAATATTAATGGAGTTAAATAAACATAAAAACATTAACAAAAGCATTTAAACATCAGAAAACTTGCCGTTTTGACGGCGTGGTTGGAAGCAGGTGTGGGGAGGAAGGGTGGAATTACTGCTTTGATTCCCCCTCCATGAGCACACGTGACATTATAAAATCGGGGGTGACTTCCCTTTTCTGTAGCTTTGAGGTTAAAGGAAAACACTTGTCCAGTGTCTGCTCCTGCCTTTTGTAAAAATCTCCGGTAATAATGCATCACATATCCGACAGACGCATGACGCCTTCATACTTTGAAATCATTTCCTTTTTCAATTCATGTGTTGGCCGCTTCCTTGTCATTACCTCACTACTATTAATTGCTCTTAATCTTCTTTGGAGCCATGATTGAGGATTATCTTATTAAAACAAAGCACAAAAATCACTAAATAAGAAGGATGCTCATAGATAAGCAACGACTGATCGTAACTGTGTCTCGAGCGCGAATGATGACATGCTGGTCGGTCACGTGTGGTTCACGTGGCTGTTCGCTATCCGAAATTTTGTTCGCTATCCGAGACAAACTTTGAACAAATTTTTGTTCGTTAACCGAAATATTCGCTATCCGAGGCGTTCGCTAACCGAGGTTCCACTGTATATATATATATAGTGTGTGTCGTACAGTAGATCTTCATGTATGCTCGTTTAGACAAGACAGTGAGATATTTTAATAGTGCATGATCTATTACGTAGATCATACGAAATATATTATTAATCCAGCTTAGTACTTCAGATGTTCATTTTGCTGCTATTTATTTCATAGACAGAAGGCAGTCTTTACGTACATAGCCAAAGGATTATGTAGCTGCATAGTCATCGTAGAATGTTTGTCTCCTTACAGGTCCAACGGAATTTTTCTTAAACAGGAGACTGCTCCGGACACCATCACGACCTGGGTGACCACAGCGTTCGCAGTTCACCTGCAGTACGGACTCTCTGTCCTCCCTCAGGCAGTAGAGGTCAGCTCCTGTTTGCAGTCTTGTCTGACTAGTGATGGAAAAGAGACCAAGTGGATATTCTAACTCATTAGTTATATCAAGCAAACTAAAGAAAATTGTAAAACTGATTTTAAAGATTTTTTACAATACATCTGTCTGTTACAGCTGACCACGTTTCAAGACCTGTTTGTCACCTTGGACTTGCCGTATTCCGTGATACGTGGAGAGGATATCTGCCTAAGGTCCTTCGCCTTCAACTATCAGGACACACCTCTACAGGTAGCCTCTTTAAGAAAAATAACTGCGACTTTTCTTAAGTCCTGAAAGATACGGCAATGCAACTCTTTCCTTTCTTCTCTTACCAGATGCGAATGACCCTGGGTCAGGCAGACGGCATAAACAACGTTGTGGTGGAGCCATCACCTGGTAACCCTAGCAACCTTGTAGAGACTCGTCGCTCAGTTAGTGTGACCCAAGACCTCGGTCTTGTAAGCATTAATTTTGTATATTTTACCTTAAAGGAAAAAGCCTTTCTGTTAGAAGCTTGACGGATAAGCGGTAGTACATAACATCGGCCACAGTCAGCAATGATATCATGTGTGATTTGGGAAGTCCTGATAAAACTTTATAGATGTAGTTCTGATCAGGCTTAATTAGTAAGGTGACATAAAATGATTGAGGCAAAATGAATTGAGAAGAAACATACAAAAGCCTTCTTAAACTGAAAAAAATGCCAGACAATATGGACTATATTGCTTTGCTTATTTTTTTCTAAGTAGGATAATACAACGTTTCTTAAATACCATGTAGTGTTCATATATTCAATTGTTTTCTGTTTTTCCGATGTATTTTACAATTTTTATCTTACTCTTGTAGCTAACAGTAAGGAAGACATTGTAAACATTGCTTGTTTAGGTTACAATCTTATTCATTTCTATCGTGACAAATGTATTTATGTACCCTTTAAAAAGTTGTATTTTGTTGAAATCGTAAAAAAACATTACATGATAGGAAATCCCTCTGCATACACACATGTGTGGTTTTCGGTCTATTCGTGTGTATTTGTGTGTTTTGAGTGTATGAGTGTGTGTGCCAGCGTGTCAGGTACGAGTTTAGAGAGACCAAAAAACAATTTCAAACAGAAAAGGTTTATAACAGGTGGAATCTAGCACAGTGCAAGAAGTGGAGTTTTGCTTTACACCTACAAAACTAGGGGAGATACCCATCCGTATCAACCTTACATCTTCTGTTCCTGGCGACGGGGTAGAGTACAAACTGCTGGTGGAGGTAAGTTAGCCTCTCTGTTTATATCTGTGCCTTTCTTAGCCCAGGATGTATATTTTTGTCACATTTTTCTTTTTGAATTTCTCATTAAAAGCATGCCATTGTTTGTAAGCACACACTTGTTTGACAGCCCGAGGGATCCCGTCAAGTACAGACAGTCACTGTTTTGCTTGAAGCCAGACCCAACATAGTGTTCACGAGATCTGTTCCATTGAACTTCCCATCCACAGCAGTTCAGGGGTCACAGGTCATCACCGTCAAAATCTCTGGTTAGTCTGACATGTAGTGTTATCTTACATTCGTTATTTCCATATTTTGCGAGATATGTACAAACGTGTATGCCTCTGTGACAAGATTATTCTTCTAAATTTGAAGAAAGGTTTGGCATGTTTATTTACAAATTCTCGTCAAAACTTTGCTCAACTTTTTGTCTTGATTGGTCTTTACACATAGGAACATTAATTGACTTCCACAGTAATTGAAAGCTATGTACCGTCTGCTAATTCCTTTCTTATGTTTCTAGAGAATGACCAATTCCTTCACAGTGTAAGCGCAATTTATACGTGATATATTTTGTTGAATTAAATGTCAACATCTACGTTTTGTGACAGGGAACCTCCTGGTATCTATAATCGCAAACTTGAACGATCTTCTTCGCTTGCCTTATGGATGTGGAGAACAAAACATGATCTTCTTCGCTCCCAACGTCTTCCTCATCAACTACTTGCAGCGCACGAACACATACACTCCGGCCCTCGCACACAATGCTGAAATGTTCATGTTAACAGGTGCTTTGTTCTTTATATCATTTTAAAATGATTTTTTTTTTGCATAATGTCTGGAACTATAATTTTTTTGTACGGTTCTACATTTGCAGAAATGAATGCTGTCAAATAGGAGGTATGTCTGGAAAGTAATGAGAATTAGATTTCAGTTTATTCATTAACAAAAATATAATACAGTGATACCTCGGTTCTCGAACATAATTCGTTCCGGGAGGACGGTCGAGAACCAAATTGTTCGAGAACCGAAGCAATGAAACCCATAGTAAATAATGGAAACTGGATTAATTCGTTCCAAGCCACAGAAAATGCCTATTTACTGGCCTAATTTGTATATAATATGTAGAAAAACATGAGTCTCAACAAGAAATAAGAAATAAAAGTGTATTTATTAACACAAAAAAATGTACTGTACAGTACAGTACAGTAAATTGTGTTTCATTTACTGTACCTGTACCAAACTTTATGGCAGGAGGGAATGAATGTGCAGGGAGGAGGTAAGGGGGATGGTTATTGTCTCTGATGACGCAAGCAAGGCGCGCTGGGCAGAATGAACGCCATTCGGCTCAACTCGGCTCATCTCGGACGTTCGGATGTTCCAGTTCCAAATATTTGTTCGAATTCCAAGACAAAATTTTCTCGAATTTCCTGGTCGAATACCGATTTGGTCGAAAGTCAAGGCGTTCGAGAACCGAGGTATCACTGTATATTTCAAAATACGAAAATTGTTAAAAAAGCACACAACCTTCCAAAAGCCTTTGCCATTGTTTATAAGAATGTTTGTGCCGAAGTGGAAACCTTTTAAACGTACTTTAATGTTGGGAAACAAGAAGAAATCACACAAAGTCTAGTCGGGAAATTGTGTTTCAGGAGGTTAGAGGCAGAAAAGATTTAAAAATAAATTTTTATCTGAATGTCGTCGACAGGATATCAACGAGAAATCACATTCCAACACACTGACGGCTCGTTTAGTGCCTTCGGAAACAGGGACAGCTCTGGGAGCATGTGGTTAGTGTCTACCTATACAACAGTCACAGTCATCATCTTATCATACACCTACATATTCTAGTCACCTTACCAGGGACTATTTCACGACTTAACAAACTTTCACTACGTTTGTATTGCCAAGTGTAGTATTATGTAATTAGTGTCATCAAAGGATGAGCAATTAGGAATAAAATAGGTGTTTGCTTTTATCCAAGTATAACAGACTAATCTCCCTCGATAAGTACAGTACCATTCTCTAAAAACCTTGTTATTATTTTTTTATTTTTTATTTATTTTATTTTTAAAAACCTTGTTATTTCTTCATTTATCTGCCACAGCTCTGGAAAATGGCCCTAATCTAGTTTATTTTTCAATAGAATACACCTTAATACACGAGTTAAAATAGATACTAAAAAAACTAAAACAAACATTTGCTTGTGAATGTTTCACGTGCTATTATAATCTTCGTAGATTATCAATTTTCATTATTTTAATTAAGTTCAAAATATAAAAATAATTGTGCTAACACTTCATTAATCGTTCTAGGTTGACTGCCTTCGTTACAAAGTGCTTTGTCCAGGCTGTTGCACTCAAAAATACAGTTGTTACTATTGATCCTAAGACGATCATATCATCAATAAAGTGGATGATAGCTCGGCAAGACAGAAATGGCCCGTTTCCAGAGCCAGGTAATGTCATCCACAAGGAAATACAGGTAGGTATAATATTAAAAAACTTTCAGACAATAGTTCTGTCTAGAAGTAAATGCTCTTTATGATATTACGGGTTCACCAGTCCAGTTGTAGTTTTGAGTATATTTTCCATGCTTTGTATGGGTTTTTCAAGAAGTCTTGGACTCAAGGCTTAGGACAAATACAGTAAAAACCAAAGGAGTAAATATTATTCAAGTACACTGCGTCAAGTTATTAGTTAAACACATGACATTGCCACATTCCACTTTTTCCCGCAAAATGTTGCAAAGGATCTATGAAAAATTGATTGGTGTGCTGTATTGCAGCGCTATTAAAATACATCAATTAAAAGTATTCAACAAGTTTCCGCTGGAACCACTAGAACCTTCCTTCAAGAGCCCCCTGCACAATGTGGCAAAGACTGAACAGACACAAACTATGACAATTCGCTTCATGTATAAAATGCCGATGTACATACACGTGCACTTTGTATCAGGGAGGATCTGCGGAGGGTGACGCATTGACGGCTTTCGTACTCATCTCTCTAGCCGAGGCGAGCAATAAATTTGAGGATTTGAGTCCGGCGGATCAACAGAGCGTAAGGATATTCATATTCTAAAGTCACTTTATTCATTTAAATACTTGAATATTATTTTTCATTTCGTGATATTCCAGTTTTAATGACTTTATTATTTAGTGTTTTATATTTACATGCTTGCACTTTGACAAAATTAATAGAAAGACATAATATTGGAAAAAATGTTTTTCAAGAATTTGACTGAGTATCGTGTTAGGGGGCTTTTATCTATGTTACTTCATCGTTGCTCTGCTAGCTATGTGAGATTTTCTGTTTAAAAAAAAGTTGCAGAATGCTATCACCAAAGCTCGTATGTACTTGGAGCGAAGACTGAAGGACCTCTCTGACTCCTATGACCTCGCCATTGTAACCTATGCATTCCATCTAGTTGGCAGCAGCATGAAGGACGCCGCGTTTCAGAAACTGCTACAGAAGGCGATAACAAGTGAGCCTTGTATTCTTCATCATTAGTAATGTCTGTGTATTTAAAGACCCCGTCCTTTAAGTTCGTGACTGCTTCATGACTTAAGTCTCTGATCTGAGAAGAATAAAAAACTTCTTTATAAAAGAGTAAAGATATTTATTATCTGGAAGAGTACATGAAAACAAATAACAGTTACAAGAAATTAACAACTACGTTCAGGTTTACTGGTCATTGTAGAATTACAATCAGATGAAGACGAAAAGCAAAAGTAGCCACACAACTTATGACATCTTTGTCTCATATATATATAATTATTTAAGTATAAAATAATATTTTATTTATGTATATAGAAAGAAAGAGATTTAGAAGAGAAAAAAGTAAAAAAAGAGACACGTTAGAGCAGGATTAAGTAAAACGAATAAAAAAAGAGATTCCAAGGAATATTTTTAGTGTAAAACGGATGGCAGACATTTTTATTTAACATGCTTAATAACAATTTTGGTTCATGATCGATATTTATCGATCCATGCTGTATACCTGTCAACCTGTTTACCTAAGGTGGAGATAAAAAACACTGGGAAAGACATGCGCAGTCCACCGCGCTAAATATAGAGATGACGTCATACACTCTGCTGACGTACGTTTTGCGCGGTGACGTACAGGGCGGGCTGCCCATCCTGCGCTGGCTGCTGCAGCTGCGTGGTCCCAACGGTGGCTTTCAGTCTACTCAGGTAGCTGCTGCACGGCATCGCGAAATGGCTATGTTCCTGCTGATAACTGCTTAAAACAATGATATTACTATCAGGTGTTGAGTAACAAACCTTCCGTAATCTCCATTTTGAAAACCAAAACGTGAACCACATCTCTCAAACTGTGACAAACTGTAATACAAAGAAAGTATGGCCTCAAAGTATGGCCTCAAGAACCCATTACATGTTGTAGGCAGGACACTAAAGCAAGTGCTCAAGTTTACGATGTGTCTTTGTCACAGGACACAGTTGTCGGTCTTCAGGCGTTGGCAGAAATGGCTGCAGCGAACCACAATCCAGTGGCAGTACCTTTCAGGGTCACCGTTAGCTGGACGGTCAGGAGGTCAGGCGTTCAGTAGACAAGTGACCATCGACGACTCAAATAAGCTCTTGCTTCAAACCGTTGACATTACTTTAGTGGTAAGGACGCTGAGCGAGTGAATTCCAACGTTTGAAGGTAGTAACAGTAATGTAACGTATAATAAATTTTGATTTAGATATGTAAATGTATTTTCTTATTTGAAATTAAATTATCATCATTTCTGTTGTATTAAAAAAAGCAGTCAGCTGTATTGTTGAACGCTAGCTAAACAATCAAAAAATATGCTTTTAGCTGTAACTGCCCTGTATGCTTTCAGAATGGCAACATTCCATCTGAAGTACAGATTTCAGCCTCAACCAGTGGCACATTCACCGGCTTCCCAGAGGCAAAAGTAAGTCCGAGCAAACAAATATTGAGGACCCTCCTACACGGCTTTCGAAAGTATTTGGGAACGTCTGCACTGAGTAGGCAATGAAAATATCTACTGAGATCAGAAAAAGAACTCAGTCCTTTTGTGTTAAAAATATCACGTGACTTTAGTGTAAATTATCTGAGTGCGAGCTGTACAATAGGTGGAGATTATATCTAAAGTCTTCTGATCGTAGGCAGCTAAAGTTTCATATTACCCCACAAATTATTATGTTATGGGAAGCTGGGCCTAAAGATTCATCGACTCAGATATATAAAGATATCACTTTGTGCTATCGGTTATTTAGCCTTTAAAATCTAAAACCTTTTCGTGATTTTTATTACAGGTTGTCATGGAATACAACGTCGACAAGTCTACGACTTCTGAGACCTACCAGGTGACCTACCAGGTCATCAAAGTCACCGAGAAAGTTTACACTGTAGTCGTAGAGGCGAAGCGTGTGGATGGCGAGGTGGGAGGAATGACTCTTCTGGAAGTGGGCATCCCTACTGGCTTTTCTGTTGATACCACGAATCCCAGCTATTCAGTTTTGAACTCGAAACTTCAGGAACAAGGTCACAGGAAATACATCCTGTATTACGATGAAGTAAGCAGCTAGCTTTTTTTCTGCTATTCAGTAAAATAATTAAAAATTGACGGTGATACGAAAAAAGCTATTGATATCGCTCAAGAAGTAAATAAAGTTTGGAGAAATTCAGTTGACAAGGTGTACGATACCTAAACGGTCTCTTGTATTCTAGGTTGGCTCCCAAGGGGTTCGTACAGTACTGCCCATTACTGTCTCCCAAGGTATTCCCATCAACACCCAGCCTGTTCCTATCAAAATCTACAGCTACTACGAACCAGGTAGGAGTATATAAAGTGCTCAGATATCTTGCTGACAAATGACGTGTCCTCTGTATATAAATAAAATGCGCAGCAGAAGAAAAGGCTGCTTTAAATTTTGCGTTGCAAGGTATGGAATATTATTCATAAAATATTTTACTCTTCTCTGCACAGGAGGGAAGCAGCAGCTGACCGTGTACTACCAACTGTCAGACACCAAGTCCCTTGTCTGTAACCGCGTTGCACAGTCTGGAACCTGCTCGTCTGGTCGTCTAACGGGGATAGTAGTCCATCTTAGTACCTTGGAAACGTCCAGACAATCAGGCCTTTGCAAAATCCCTTACTTGTGTGATCGAATTTCAGCTTACGATAGTTGTGTTTTTGTAGCCTGCATTGTAGTCTACATTGAATCTAAAAATAAAGTTTACAGTTACTTGAACTGTTTACGCATTGATATAAACCTATTTTGTGAGTAGGATCATACTTATGTAATGCATTCAGGTTTTTATCACCGTTTTGTGTGGCTGTGGATTAGACAAGATTGAGAATGTCCAGAAGAAGCAGCAGTAAAGTTGGAAAATATGTGCAAAGTAAATCCTTCTTATCTTTAAGCTTTTTGCAGAGTATATTTTATAGTCCATGCGACATGCAGACTGGAGAACAAGAATACAGACTTAGGATACCAAAATATTGCAACAATATATTGAACAACACTGGCTTTAGCATAGGGTAGGTTTTCGTACATCCCTGACATCCGTAGCAAACAATGATGATTCAAAGAAAATCACTTTCTATAAAATACATCAATGAGAACAAGACTACCGACTGGACACATTGAACTCAAAACTGGATACACATGCCACTCAAGAGAGGAGGTTGTAAAGAATGGCTGAAAATTCAACAACATGCGTTAAAGATAGAAAAAAATATACAACATGCCATCCAATCAGGAAAAGGGTTAACCGGTTCTAAAGCACAAGATGTACATCAGACTGTAGCCTAATTACTTATTGTCAGGCCTGACGAGAGGGGGGGACAGGGGGGTCTGGTGTACCCGGGCCCGCCGCTGTCAAGGGGGCCCGGCCTTGGTCAGTGGATTTTTTTTTCTTCTTCTCCTTTTCTTTTTCTTTTAAAGAAAGGTCTAAGGACAGAACACCCAAGCATTACACATGCAGAAGTTGAGTTTGAGTGTAGATATTGAGATTCGAATTGTAAACATACATTATATACTGGGAAAATAATTTACGATTACAAGTACAAGGGGCCCGGAGAGGTCTGTCCCGGGGCCCGGGCTGGCTCTCGGGGGCCCTGCTTATTGTTTACAAATGTAGCTTAGGTTCTCTCTGCCTCTGTCTCACTTTTAATACCATTTTTTGAAATATATACAATCTGTCTCCACTTAAAGCATGCAGGTACATACACGAACGCGTGTACGCAAGCACTCATGCACACACACACACATGCACACAAAACACAAACAGTGAAGTAGAGTGAGAGATGGAGGAAATAAGATGCACAGAGAAGACAACGGATAATGCAAAAAAAAACAACAAACAAACAAAAAACAAAACAAAAACAACAACAACTGCTAAAACATAAATATTCTCTCTAATTATGAATCATACAATACAGTGTACATTAAAGCACACGTGATTTGTCTATCATTTAGTGAATAACAATACCTTCCTCCTATTAGAATTTAAATTTCTCAGCTGTAGTTTCTTCACACCATTTCCCATGTACAATACAATTTCATAAATTTCATGGGAAGAACTTTGGATAATCTCATCACTTGGTACGACATTACATCTAGTGACAAGTATCATGGCCTCCACAACTCTCTCCACAATCCTTGGGTCCATCGCCTGCGAACAGTCTATGGCTACCCCAGACATGCTGTTGATCGCCGCCAGTAGTTCAGTCCTCCGGATGCTGCTGCTGCTGCTGCTGCTGCTGCTGATGATGATGATGATGATGATGATGATGATGATGATAATAATAATAATAATAATAATAATAATAATAATAATAATAATAATAAAAAAAAATACTGGTTTTAAAAACAATCACTAAAAAGCTCATACACATGATAGAACGAATTTGTTTACGAGACCACAGCCGATATTTTTCAACTGATGGGCCACCCTGGCTACAGACACGTGGGCGCTGGAGACCGACCGGTGCCTTTATGTTGGAAAGCTTTTGAAAAGCCGTATAATCTCTGGAGGCTGTTAAAACAGATTTACTAGTTGTTCGTGCTACCCTCCTTTGAGAAACGTTGTTTACCACTGATAAACAAATAATATTCTCTACCGACGAAAAACGCAGGAAAGACAGTCTTTTGTTATCTGCATGTCAGAGGCAGAGTATAATGTTGTGATGTTTTGAAAGATGTAAACCAGACTTTAAGGTTCTAATCAGCTAGATAAAGAAAAAAAGAAATATGTGCTGTTTGTTAAGTACTTGTTTCAGGACGAAAACTTCACTATTGCTATAGTGAGCTTCAAAGTCCTTCTAAAATTACCATAGGCACACACATACTCTAACGCGCGCACGCGCGCACGCACGCACGAACGCACGAACGCGAGCACACACAGATACACATACACATACGTACCCTTTTCCTAAGAAAATAACACATCAAAGTTTTTTGGGGGCCAGCTGCTGTCT
Organism: Pomacea canaliculata; assembly: GCF_003073045.1. Taxonomy (NCBI): domain Eukaryota; kingdom Metazoa; phylum Mollusca; class Gastropoda; order Architaenioglossa; family Ampullariidae; genus Pomacea; species Pomacea canaliculata. The sequence goes on along the minus strand of NC_037592.1, from coordinate 31,016,561 downwards.
GTCCGTGCCTCCATGTTTTAAAGTTAGTTCAACCCCTTTGCTGGTTTTGGATTGCAAAGGTAAATAACACGTATGAATGTCAGCGAGAAAAGGGAGATCACTCTAGCGAAAAGGATAGAGAAGCAGACGGCGTTGGCGGACATCAGAGTTGAAGGATGTTGTGTGAGTGTTAATGTGAGCGTAGAGCCAGCAGTAATTCCTTGCCTAGCCAAAGCTTTTTTTTTTACTATCTCTGTGTACGGGCGTTAGAGCCATTTTGATCGAGGATTTCTCTAGATCTAATCCTTTCGCCTTCGGTGAAACACTCAGCAGTGTGTGGACTGGTTGTACCTTGGGCTTCGTGTCGCCAAGAAACTGTAAGTGAAGCCCTTCACGACTGCTGGTGCGATTATAAATGAGATAATAGAATTGGCACTTTGTGTTGACAAACAGAACTGTGAGAGGCGTGTGTTTTCCATACATAGATGATATGAGTTGAGATTACGATTAAGATTAAGAGTTGAGATTAAGATTAAGAGTTATTTGACTAAGTGTGATGATCGGGGAAGTGCCCCGGAGATAAGCGTTGTATGTATCGTTCGCTGTGTGTCACCGATAGACTACAGTATTGTGTAGAGGCGAGCTTTTATTTATGCATGTGTGTTTTGTAATCTGTAAATCCTGAGCCATTCCAGCAACTTATTAACATCATGTGGACAGCCTCAGGCAATCGTTGTTTTGTGTGTTGTAAGAACGCGTACGGACGTCATGTGTGTGTGTTGCTCGTGTGAGAGATCCGGCGTCCGTGACACTGTCATCTGTCAGAATTTAAAAAAAAAAATTACGAATCCCTGCACTGCTGTCAGATAAGAAACACATGTTGCCCGGTCTTTTCCGTGAAGTATTTGTCGCTGTCGCTGAATTAGGTAGGATGTAAGTTGTTAAATGAAAAGCAATTTCTTGTTCTTAGAACAAAAATGAGAATCAAAGGATAGTCCAAGATCTCATTAAAAATAGAATCATGAATGAACTGGGGTCTTCCCTGTATGGTGGCGCTCCCTCAGTTCCGATAACTCTGTGGATCTCCTCGTAGCACGTGTCCTGCACGTCAGGGTGGTGAAGGAAGTTAACCTGAGTCCAGCAGATAATTTTTGAGCCCGTATCCATGCCGCCTACAAAGTTGTCAAAGATCACCTTAAGGAGATTAGCATCTTAAAAATATACTTTATAATCCCATACCTGCGGTAAAATTGTTTGAACTGGAACAAATCCGAATATGTATTTACTGTTGATGTGAAGTGATCCTGACTGCCTGTTGCGATGGTGATGTATTTCTCTGATGTAGGCGCCAATAAAGTCTTCAAACCTGCGGTAATACAAAAATTTTAATAAACTCATGTAGCACAAGCCACATGTCCACAAGGCGTTGCATCTTAAGGTAATCTCCAGGCAGGTGTAACCGTTCGTTGGTGTTTCCACACCTCACCAGAGGTGTCCATAGCGCCTTTTGCTGTCGGTTATGATATCCCGAAGTATATGGCCTGTCAGAGAAGAAGCTGGCATTTTTGCCAGTGGGTCCCGGCTGACCTTCTAGCCATTGAGCACCACCACCACCACCAGCTGGCTGCCCAGGTACAAACTAAACATGTCACCGTACTGTCATCTCCAAGAATTGCTGCCGACGATCTTTCTTCACCATCAGCAGCAGGTAATCCAGCAGCGGTATAGCCAGCCCGGGTCCTGGAGGTACACCTGCAGGTCATCTCACGGAAAACCACTGCAACAACGACAATGCCATAACGCTTAAAGCAAGGTCTGTGTTGAAGTCAATGATTTCCACTAGAACAGACATGGTGCCCTATTAGCTGTCTTTTGGAACAACAAATGTAGATGAATCCTGTGTCAACTTAAACTGCACACAAAGCTAGGTCAGTTATTGCTTCAGTTGCTTTATTTTAACTTTCCCGAAATCATGCTGCGACAGCACAACACCACAGCTTGTTACAACGATTGCAGAAAAAGAATCACAATCTAACATAAAACACAACTGATGCACAGATATAAAATAGAGCGAGATGGCGCAGACATTACAGTTGAAAGAAAATGCTCCATAAAAATACCACAAGGGGTGAAGACACAGAAACATATGCGATGGTGTCCCGGATTCACGGATTGCCAGCAAAACACAAAAAGTGACGCAGATTAACGGGCAAGTTGAAAAGTGATGAAGAGCTGCTCCTATAGCCATGTAGGAGAAGGTCATCAGTCTTTGTTAATTGTGTGTGTGTGTGTGTGTTGCTTTTGTGAAATTAATGCCTTTCGTGACATAGCTATTTTTTTATCCTTGCCTGAACTGGTATGATAGAGTGAGTGATGTTTAGTACAACTTGATGTAAGTCGCAAAAAGCGTAAAATATTGGCCGACAACGTTGTGTATAGATTAGACACCAAGAAATATCACTCGGATACCATTAGGATGTGACGAGTAGCAGACAGCTATTTCGTCAACAGCAGAGGGGGTTTAATTTTGAAGAATAGGGGGCAGCAAAACAGGATATCTCTTGAAATTACTAATCTCGGTCACTAGGTCATATCCTGAAAGATTTCCTGAGTAGGAGATATGACAGTTACAATTCTTACATGCAGGTTGACATGCGAGTTTTGTTAACCACAAAAAGAAAATAAGATCTGACATCATATTAAAACATATAAAACACATATTTCGTTTGTAAAGTATATTTTACATTGAATCCAGCCTGTGTCATAAAGACTTAAATCTCTATTTATCTTCTGAAGGAATTTTATCACTTCTGCTAGCAAAAATATGTATAATAGTAGTTATTACAAAATGTGTGCACACAAGACTAAAAGGTCAAAGTATTCACCTAACCCTTGAGTCCTTGCAAAGTGAGGTAAAGGAAGACGCACTGATCATGGGGACATCCTCGTAAACAGCCTTGGGGACAGCGGTGCCTATCTCTTCCTTCCCTTCCGTTTTTCCTGTAACAGTTCTTTAAACGGTCAGGAACCCATTTACAGGTAGATTGACTGAAGGAAGGACGCCACAAGAGTGTAGAACCGGATGGAAAGCGCGACTTGAATACAATACCGGTGCTGCAGCCAATCAGCTCTCTATTTTTGTATTTTTAGTAAACAAATTTTCTTTGGATTACATTCTTTCCTCTCCAGTCTCAAGAACATCTTCTTCCTGGTTAGTTGTTAACAGCTTCAACGATGTTTTAGCTAACAGGAAAAGAGGAGGCTGCACATTTGAAGCCCTTGGGTGAACTCATTGCAGGTACAGATCAAGCATGCAAATCGAAACCAGTTGACTAACGTGTGACAAACATGAATTCAAACTTTCTGTATTTAAAACACACACACACAGAGGTACCTCAATAAATAGAGGTATTGCTTTAGCAAATAAGCAATATTTGTTGAAGTTCTTTGCTCTATAAATTGGGATTACTGCTTTGTGAGTCTCGTTTTTCCCTCACCATACTTGTGGCTTTTTGATTGGCAGTAAACAGGTTCAAGGATGTAGAATTGTAGACAAAAGAAGCCGTCACAACAGCGGGGCGACTCGGGGTTAACTTCCTAGTCTGACTGGCGGCGACTTAAGTGAACCTGGCATTGTAGCTAAAGGTAAGCTGCTCAAACTTTCTGATATAACCTTGATTATTCGTGAACAAAAAACTTTAATGATTGATGTTGATGAGGGAAAAGGTAGATGGTAATATATCATGACATAACGAATTACTAATCTTAGCATCTTGTAGGTTAGATTGTAGGCTGTATAAATATTAGTACAGGTTTAGACTTTCTTAAATTTGTCTTTTTTTAAGATATAAACATTTATTTTCCATTAACACATTAAACATATTACAGGCTTAACACATTCTATGCTTAAACAAGTCACATTGTTGTAATATAACCTATATAACAATATAACAGACAAATAAACTAATGTAAACATTGAATAAAAGTCTAGTCAGTGCTTAAATTCTGGTCGTCAAGTTGGATATGAGGTAGCCACTGTTTTACGTTTTTTTTCTTACCTCATTTCCACCCGTGCATTAAAAATTTGAAGTTTATATCTATGCTGCAGTATCCGAATGAATGGCCGCAACTGGGATTTGTTTTTTGTTTTTTAATTTGCAGGGGTATATGTATGATTTAGCAAGCAGTAAGATTAAATACAGTACTGCATCTGTCTTAGAGTTATTACTGCATCCAAATAAAACAAGGTGTTCACTTAAAATCATCCTTGTCATAATCTCACGGTTGTTTGACACATAATTTGGAAATTTCGCCAGAAATCTTGAATATATTTACATTTCCAAAAAATATGTTGAATATATTCTTGTTCACATCTACAATAGTCACAAAAATCCTCTCTCTCCTGACCCATATAAATAAAGTTATTTTTGTCCCAGTATTCTATGACTGATTGGGAGCCATTTTAATTTAATAGCTTAAACACTGGCTACTTTTCTGAAGATAATATGCCAATCAACATTTCTATTTAGCCTTTTATCCCATTTGGCTCAGCAATTGGCTCTTTTGTAAATGTAAATAGATTCTGGACGGATTGTTTTGAGAGCGTACAAGATATTTCCAGAAAGAAAGTTGTTGTGTAAAAAACAAATTGAAGAGATTATTTCAGAGCCTATCTTTTATAACAACAAAATTAAGATTGAGAATAAATCATTTCTGTATGGAAGTTGGGTAGTCAAAGGGATATATTTAATTAAACACTTGATGGATGAAAGAGGATATTTTCTATCATGTCCAGATTTTAAAAGGATAAATGATGTAAATATTAATTTTGTCTCTCTGAATGGTTGCATAAATGTCATAAAGGAATACATACATCCAAACAGAGAGAATGTAACTGAACCATTATCGCTTGCCTGCAACACAAATAAAACTCTTAGTGTTATTTAATCTAGACAGAAAGGTGCACGACTGTATAATGATAAAATGGTAATTAATATACATGTAAAATTTGTTTTTTTGGTTGAAATGTAGAAACTGAATACATTAATGTCAAAATTGTCATTGTGATTTCCTGAGACTATTAGAATACCAGTAGTACATAACAATATTTCTATGATGAAATAACTTTAATTAAAGCCAGCAGCCTGATCGCCTTGATGGGATGGTATCACAAACACTCGATATACGTGTATTCTTTCTATTTGAGAGAAAGAAACAGCTCAGATATGCTCTTCTGTGTGAAGTTAATTGTTGGCTTGTATCTGACTGCACTTTCAAGATGTGACAAGCAATTCATATGAAGCGGCAGCTGTGATTTATTATGACATTCAGAGGTTGTGTCTTAACTAACATTCAGCGTGTTCCTCACATGTCCTCGTCTTTTACTTCCTTGTTAAGGCAAGTAGTCGACCGACGTGTTATGCATTGTCTACAGAAAATTCACAAATACACTAATTTAACGGCGCCTTAAAGTGCAATATTTTTCAGATTCCGGGTTGCGGCTGGTACAAACTATTTTTCCAGTAATCCGAGGGAATAACGCTTTCCAGGACAGAAACAAAAGGTCAAACGTGAGGTCACAAACGACGATGATGTCACATATGTCACATATGGCCTAATGACCCCCATTAATTATAGCCTTGCCAGCCTCGTGTCTTAGAAAGATCTGGCTCTTTATTAGTTTCTTTGCATGACAGGCATGTTGCTCAAGAACAAAATTGTGCAACGAACTAGGATATTTGAGCTACCTCTCTTGAGGTGTCCTTTGCTACGTTTTGTTAGTATTGCCACTTTAATACATGAGAAATATTAAAATACAATAGTTTACTTTTTTTATTACTTTTTGGGGCTTTTTTTATCTAAGCTGTTTTAATTTGTTTAAATCATATGAAAGTTAAGTAAAATGATTTAATATTTGTACTATGTAGTTTGATTGCCACTGGTCATTTTAAAACAAATTTTGTGAGATTAAAAAAAGCCAGGGAAATCTTAGGTCATCAGCACGACTGAGAGACTGTTAAACAATTAGCAATGTTAAAGATAAAGATTACAAAAATAATTGTATTTCTACTCGATTAATACAGAAAGTAAGATTTCACTCCTAAAGTTTACAGTTATGATATTTAGTTAATTATGCTAGCACTGTGTTTTGTGTACAATATCCTCAGATAGTTTGCCAGTTTCCCTTGACTATCAGATAACAGACGTGACAGAAATGATTGCTAAGTATAATGTTGTCCTTTCAGAGTAAGATCTTTCAAGTGTCATCATGGCCAGTTTGACTTTTACCATGCTGCCTGTACTAATCACAATTATGGTTGAATCATTACAGAGCAGGTTTGTGAATGTTTAATCCCTCTTAATAGCATTTGTTTCTCTTCATTGTAAATTGACATATATATGGACACGTTTTGAGATAGGTGTTATCACATTAGAAAAATTTTGATTTAACTGATAGGAATGATGTATATATAGGATGGCCATCGGTTGACATCACAACACCAGAGACAACACCACCTAGAGTCGCGACATCCGCAACTAGGGGGACACGACCTGGGGGAGACCCCGTGCCGAGACCAGCGTTGAATCAGCACACGACACAGAGTGTCTTTTGCCTCCGAAACAATGAAAGCCCTCAGATAAATAAATCGGGATGCAGGGATAATCAGATTTAGTCCAGCAACCACTACACACTCAGTAAATGTCAATAAAAAATATCCCACAGATTGGGAAGGTATGCATGGCAAGGGGAATCAGCTGAAACATTAAATCCACATAAAATGGAGTTGAATCATCGCGATGAGGATTTATGCTTTACAACACACATATATATATGCTAGTGCATGTGTGCTTATGTGTATAAGTCTGTGTGTGTGAGGTAAGGATGCCTCCATAATCAGCAAACATTTGCGGATCCATTTTCCGACATCACATCCAAAGGTCAAGCCGCGGTTACATGTCACACCTTGTTTTTATTTCAAGGAGGTAGTTACTCAAATAAAATATCAATTAAACCGTTTTGCGGACTTTTACAGTGTATCCCCCGTAAGCTACAGAGTCACATTCTCCTCTCGCATGAGGCCAGGTATGATGTTACCTGTCAGTGTGCACCTGCTCCGCCATGGCGACTCGGCGGAAGTGTTTGTCACGCTTCGCAAATAATGAGAGTCTGGCTGTGGTGGCTTCAGCCTCATCACAGCGTGTCTACGGAGGTAGGGCAATAAGAGTTTTGGCCGTATTCTCCTACACTCGTGCATGTACACACATGCGAACACGCACACACACACACACGATATATATATATCGTCTGTGACTTTCGCTCTCCAGTAAAGAATGAAGTAGATACCTTGCATTTCTGTTGATCAGAGATAAACACGGTAAAGATAACCCTAACACTAACCCTTTGAAAAATATGCATACAGGTTGATTTTAACTAGCAGTCTTTATACTTGAATTATGTATACAGCAGTTGCGTAATTGATTTGACAGAATAGCTGAAAATATGCTCTTAAAACAATAACAAATCAATATACTTAACTCTATATTTCACTCACACACACATACACACACTTGATATTGAATTCACTTAAAATTTACGAAGTGGTTTTTTTTTCAGGCAAGCCGCAAGTCATAAATCTGATGGTAAGTATTTGTACTTCATACCGACACTTGTTTTCAGAAGATCAGGGCAACTATGTTTAAAACTTCATTCTATAAGGTCAATGCTTTATCTTAAGGGAAAAAGGAAAAAGCAAGGGTTGGGAGGCTGAACTATATGCTTTGTGGCACAGATAGCTAACTGTCAATCTATTTGTTGTCTCGTGTATGGAACTGTCAGAGCAGACAATGAGAGAAGAGAAGCAGAGCAGAGAAATAGCTTGTCCAGCAGAAGGTGTAACCTACATAGTCTATTGCTCACATTTTCTTAACCCCTAAACGGAACCTCTGTGCAGGTATGCTTGTAGATAAATGGTAATTTAAAACAGTTTGATTACATTAATAATGTTCTTAGAGTGATTTTCTATTGCAGTATAGCTTAGTTTTGCTGAATTAGTGTTGAACTATTTATAAATATTTATCATTTATTTTAAAAGTGACCAATTAATAGAAATAAAGCCCAAAACACACTAATCAACTGGCAGATTCCAAGAAACTTGAATGTTGTGGGAGGTGAAAGACCATCTGGCTACGAAGTTCGAGTGAAGGCGATTGGTGATGTCAATTTTGACCAATCTGCTCCAGTGACTTTGGAAGACAAAAGCTTTTCTATCTTTATACAGACAGACAAAGCGATCTACAAACCTGGGCAAACAGGTACATTTGTCACGAATTTGTGTTGATGGCTTGCAGTTAGTGTTTAGAGAGGGAAAGAAAAATTAGAAGGAAGATTTATAAGTAACAGTGGTGCGTCATGAAAATGTTTTCTGCAATAGAAAATGTTATTTGTCTGGAAATAAGTTGTTTTTTTATAAGCTTTTAGTTTAATAAGGCTATATGGCAGTCCCTAACACTTTCCCCTATACTTAGCAATGCTGCATTTTGCGCTGGAAAAAAGGTGTTTTGAAAAGGGATTAAGTAGGGATGGTCTCACAAAAAAAAAGAGTAACTCCACAAAAGAGTAATCACAATGAAGATGTTAACAACTGAGTTAGATACTGTTACTGTACATGATCACTGTTTTGCTTTTCGATTTGCATTTGGTTTTTTTCTAGTCATGATGAGAATATTGGCCATGAACTCTGACCTATCAGTACTGAAGGCGCCCATGGATGTATTCATTAAGGTATTCTATTTCTGTTTGATGTGTATTCTACAGGAGTGAGTTTTATGTTTAGGGTAATCAAGATGTAGTTGAGTGGATGTGTTTGACTACTTAAAGAATAGTGAGTGTGAGTGCTCTGAGTATGAAATTTTTTCTTTTCTTTTCTTTTCTTTTTTTTTTCCTTTACTTTCTTTTCTTTTCTTCTCATACAGCTGAAAATAAAAAAAAAACATAGAAAATCTTGTCACCGAATATAACGTGATGCAAACCTTCGAAATACAGAGAAATACTTTGTGACCCATCAAGTATATTTTACGACTGATGAAAATGATTGGTCCAAAGGAACTGGTTAATTCGGGTAAATAACCTTGATACTCCTGATTACATAGAAAGAGCGAATTCCGTATGTGTAGACAGCATTAAGCACGTGAACAATAGATTACAATATAAAATTGAACACAATGATTGAAATGAAGGCATGTATACGCTTGAAGTCTGGTGTCAAGGGCACGTCTTCATCTGTGTTCAGGATCCAGAGGACAACATCGTTCGCCAGTGGAAACAAGTGGAGGCGGATGGCACGAGTGTGGTCCAGCTCGACATGGTCACCTCCACCTCCCCCCGTCTGGGAAATTGGACCGTGGTTGTCAAAATGCTGGTAAGTTCTGCCTTGAAATGATTCAAGTGAAATTACGTGTACCTCAATTTTCTTAAATGCTATTTTACATGAAGTGATCTAAACACTTTGCAAACGGCTAGTATACATATTTGCTAATTTTGTCCTATCGTTCAAATATTAAATACTTTGATGAAACGCTCTGTGAAACGAGATATAAATATCTGTAAGACCAGTATTTTTTTTTAATTTCATATGAAAGTATATTATATTTGTTTTACCAGGGGCTTAACGAAACACAGTCCTTCTTGATTGATAAGTACGGTAAGTAGATAAAACAAACAATTGAAAACAGTATTTTTTAATAGTCCTGTTAGTCTAGTAACTTGTATATTTCCTGGTAAAAGGCAATGTGTTTTATATAATGTTGACATTGTAATATTGTAATATTGTAATGTGCTCTGTGTGTGTGTGATTTTATTTATTAGTACACTTGCTTGTGTTATTTCCGATTTCAGTCTTGCCCAAGTTTGAAGCAAGCCTGCGTGTTCCGAAAAAAGTCCTTACCACTGGCGGCATAAGCGGGACTGCTAGCGCCAAGTACGACGATTAATCTATTTGCAGAGAAAACTATAACCTGAAAACACACACACACTAATACGTTAGAGCAGCGGTTCTCAACCTGTGGACCCCCCCAAGGGGGTCGCGACGTGTCTACAAGGGGGTCGCGAAGGTGGTCATTTTTTAAAAAAGTTTCTTATACTGGTATTAGTGAAATTAGTTTACATTGTGTAACCGAGTGGTGAGGGCGATCAAACTCCAAATCTCTTCTCCCTATTCAAGTACACTGTCTCGGCAATGCAGTGACTTCTCACTTCCAAAACTCAAAACACAATCCCCTCTCAACAATCTCCCTCCTCTCACCTTTTGCCTCTCTCTTCCCAATCTCTCATCGCGCTGATCCCTCTCCACACCTCTCTTTTTTTAAAAAACATCTAAAGGCACGCATTCAGGAAACGTCATCATTCACACCCTTTCATTCGCACGTGCTCAGTCCTAGTACTCTATAGGTCCCTGACAGAAGGCCATGACCAGACAACTGAGACAAGGGAAGGACACCACCATATTACAAACAACTGACAAGATGAATGCTTTCGTCCGAAACATTTCGTTGTGGACGCAGAAGATACTCCAAGAAAATATTTTTGATATGTTTCCGTGCTTGTGTAAGTGCAAGGCTGACGTTAACTTGAATCTTGATCAGGTGAAGAATGTAATTATTGCCCATCTAAGCGGACTGCAAGAAAGGTTCAGCATTATTTCGCTGAAATTGATGTGACTAAATACGATTGGATTCGTAATCCGTTTCTGGCTGATCCTAGCACAAGCGGGTTGTCCACGCAAGAAGAAGAGCAGCTCATCGACCTTTCGAGTGACCAATCCCTGAAAATGGTCTTCCAAACAACACCAGTGCCAACATTCTGGTTTAGCGTCAACGGTGAATATCCTCTCCTTTCTGAGAAAGCAATGAAAGTTCTGCTGCCATTTTCAACTTCATATATGTGTCAGCAAGGATTTTCAGCATTGGCAGCACTGAAGTCTCAATACAGAAATCGTGTGGATACAGAGGCTGAGCTGCGAATAGCAGTGGGTACGAACATCGCACACAGGTTCGCTTCTCTATGCAACAGCAAGCAGCTCAACCTTCTCATTAATCAAAGTGAGTGTCCAATAAAATAATATTTATTAGCACCACAGAATTTGCTTTAGTAAAATTTCATTAACAGTTATACTTCTGCAGATACGAACTTTGTTCTTTCCGTTGTTGATTTCCTCGACGCGGCGTTCGAGGTTAGCTAAGGCTCCCCCCCCCCGCTCTTCCACCGACCTAGCTGGCTAAGGGGGTCGCGACGTACCGGTGTTCGTCAGGGGGGTCGCCACATGTAAAAGGTTGAGAACCGCTGCGTTAGAGCCTGAAGGTTTAAGCTTCACTAAAAGCATCAGTACTCGGGACTCGAGACTCGTTTTCGTTCCAGAATATACCCATTGTGTAAAGTACTCTTACTTATGAGAGGAGACAGCGCATAAAATTGGCAGAAGGTCCATGTTACTACTCGAATGAATTCATTTAACAAGTAGTGGAGATTTTTGACATTAAGCCAAAAGAATCCATGTGATTGTGCGGTCGAGATTCTTTTTCAATTCTTTTAGTATTAAGGGTGCGTTGTCTTCTTAGCCAAAAAGTAAGGGAAAATATAATAGAGGTAATTTACCTCACTTACATAACCTTAAGAATTAAAACCTCAAAATTTCTTCCATAAAAACAGACTGCAGTTGCATTTTTATGCAATAAATACTGAAGGATATTACACAGGATATTACTATAAGCACTGCACAGCTGAGAAGAAAACTGCGTATTTGTGAGTCTCCATCAAAGATTTGCTGTGGTTTCAGGTACACTTTCGGCAAACCACTAACAGAGGCTCGAGTAAGTGTCGCAGTGAGACTTCAAACCACAGCAAATAGTCCAAACATAACATCTACTGGCAAGGTAGGCTTTCTGTTGAGTTTTCTTACAGAGCTTCTTTTTCTTTGCGTTGCTGTCTCACCCATCTATGGTCTCACTTAAAAGGAAAGGATCTAATATTATATTTTAATGAGAGAGTCGAGTTGATGGCTGGTAATTTAACATCCACCTACCTGACTGCCTAACGCCCCGCATTCAATGTATACATCACATTCATTACAAAATGGACAACTGATTATTTCATTGACAAGCTAGCAAACAAACACGCATACACGATACTTACCAGTTCTACCTGTATACGTTTAATTATTCGTGTAAATATTTGCACCCGATAATTTACAAGAGACTACCATGTTAAGAGCCTTGATATCATACTGTTAGCCATCAGACTGGTGGATTTTCAAGTTTCGCATAACCCAGGAAAATCTCATTTGTATAACAAGATCTATAGAGATAAATAATACAAGTTGTTGATAGGAAAGAAAAGTGTATTATTCTGAATGTCATCAGGTTAAATTTAACAGGATATATTTAAGATATTCTTTTAAAAATGGTGATTTCAAAGAAACTTTTCTGTGTGCAGCTTGATGCTGCAGGTGAGTTCACCTTTTCATTCACAAACGCTCAGCTCTTGGCCCTGTCCACCCAGACATTCTTTATGAGATCTCTGGAGGACAAACAGGCAGAAGTGGTCGCTATAGTAACGGACGATTCAACTGAACATCGCGTGAATACAACAGCGACTGTAGCATTTGAGAAATTTGAGGCAAATGTGGAATTTCTTCCGATCACAACCAACAGCTTTAAACCCGGGCTTCCTTACACAGTTTACGTGAGCATAGCTTATTGTTCATTTATCTTTTTTTATTACATTTCATTCTTCACTTTCTTTTGACAATGGATCTCTGATTTTACTTTTTAAGGTTAAAGATAGTAAACCTACGAACTGCAAATCAATGCTGTTTTTTTCCTACATCATTTAAAGAATGAAAAAAGTGAATTGTTAAGGTAACCAGGGTGTAAGTACTACAAATAGAGACGTTTGAATGTGACTTAAGACAAACAGTTTTATTTACTGTAATTATGTGGACGATGGATAATAGACTTTTTTGTTCTATTTTTGGAGCACTAACCCTGGGTGGTGATGAATGTGTTTCAGCTGAGTGTGACCAAATACGATGGTACCTTCTTTCCGACGACAGAATCTGCAAAAGTAACTTTCGACTTTACTACCGCACAAGGTAGAAATATTACTATTCGAACTCAGAATCTTCAAGCCAACGGACTTCTTCGCGTGGACCAAACATTTCCCAAGGATGCTGATAGGATTACTATCCAGGTCTTTACAACTGAGCATTTAGCGAAATAATGGCAATAATACTCGTATAGGCTGCTATGTCTATGCAATATTTAAAAGTTATATCTACTTGTTTAATGTTTATTTTGTAAAATATGTCAATATTGAGTTAAAGTACCGTATAGCTAAAGTAAACGGTGGTGGTCTAGTCGCAGGACACAGTGTTGAATTTGATAAATCTTGAGGTTTTCTCTAACTGAAAGTGCTTGAAATGTCAAGGTTAAAAGATAACTGATCTTCCACACTTCCTTCCTTACATCTTCAATACTCCAGACAGTGGAAAGACTAGTCACTGGACAATCGTAACAACCCGGCTTTTACTTCATTTTTGAGTTCATAATTTGTAGGTTTGTATCCTAATAACGAAAAGCTGTTTCTCATTTGAAAATGTAACCACTCATACATAACTCAGTCATACAATTCTTTAAAAAATAACAGATTTTTTAATACCATCATCAGGCACAAATGAAAAATTACATCGCAATAAAGTCGCTAGACAAGGCCTATTCACCAAGCAACAACTTCCTCAAAGTTGTAATGAGCTCGGAACGACCAAAGGTGAGTACTTGTATCTCATGAACTCTTGTCTACCTTTCTGCGATTTCCAACATGAAGTACACTATAGAATTGCACATTCAGGAAAGTCTATAATGAAAACTTGGTAGAGTAAACTTTGATGACACATAGTTATTGAACACTTCTAACGATTATTACATATGATACATAGTTTACTACTTTTTTAATTTTAAGTTTGAATTTGAACTGTTTTGTTCAATTATCATTTTCCACAGTTTTAAATAAAATGTAACACATTTACACAATTTCCATGAGTGTTTGTTCGTTGTTTGATTACATGTTGCAGGCGCTAGTTTTCGTAATTTATGCATTAATCGTCTGAACCTTTCATTGGTTTACAACAGGTTGGGGAAGTCGTTAATTTTAAAGCTTTTATGACGGAAAATGTCGCCAAGATATATTACCAGGTAATTGGAAACATCGTTCTGACTGGAAAAATATTATTGAAAAAGATAATATGCAAGTAATTAATTGTATTACTTTTGCTACTACTACTATTATGAAGAAGGCAAAGATCAAACAAAAGAAAAAGTAGAAGATTTCAGATATCACAGTCATATTAATCTTCGATATTTAATTGTACCAGCAACTATTTATATCCGAGATTTCCCTTCAATTGCATTTTAAAAGGATTATGATAGTATCACCTATCCAGTCTACTTCAAAGTAAAATGAATGTTATGTAGCTTATTATCTTAATTCTAGTAAGAATGTTAATCTCATTTTGACATCGAAACCTTTGGAACCAGACTAAAGCTCTTGTTTACATAGGAAGCAGTATCTTCGAGGTGAGCTTTCAATCATCTTTTTCGATGGTAACTAAAACCTACAAAAGAGTGTAGCAGAAATGTCATATTCATCTTCTGCGTCAGATTATTTTAGGTAAACATGTAATGGTGAGTAAAATAGCGTATGCTTCCTGTCCAGGTGTACTCGAAAGGAATAATGGTCAGTGAATTTACAGCGGATTCAAGCCATGAACAAGGCGAGGAAACATTTCCAGTCTCATTTTTGGTCGAAGACGTCATGGTTCCCAATGCCCGTCTTCTGGTTTTTTACTTCAGACCTGACAAGGAAGTCGTGGTTGACAGCATATCATTCAAAGTAGAGGGATCCTCAGAAAATCCTGTGAGTCATACATCGCAAAGCTTAACACGGACTTCCGTCTGATATCTTCCTTCTTCTTTATCTCACACATTCTCAGTCTACTTCTTCTCCTATGACTGCTCAGTAAATACCGATGATAAAGATCTAAAGCTCCATTGAAAACCAGTCAGAAATAGTTATTTTAACAGAATCTGCACATTTCACATAGCTTTGATTAATGGTTGGTAAGTAGTGGTTGTCAACTTTTTATTATTGTATAATTATTCATTCTTAAGACTGACTTTCTCTCTAGCTAGAAGCAATACACGCGGTTCTTCGGTACAGTGCAAAGAAAAAAAAATAAAATAAAATAAATAAAATAAAATAAAATAAAATAAAATAATTTAATAGAAAGATTAAGACAATCAAACTAGATGAATCAGACACGTTTTTAGCGGGTAGGTTATGAGAAGTTAAAGAAGTTTAAGCAAAGAGGTAAGACATCAAACAGTGAAACTGGTTTACACACTGATCAGTGAGAGTTGACTTACATGCGCCCTCACATACATACTACAACTTTCAGTGAAAAAGAAATGAAAGCAACTGTACAATTGTGACTTGAGTTACCTTGTCCTCACAAATGTGTAGTTGTTGTGTGTGTGGGTGAGAGAGAACTCATTTTCCCCTTTTTTTCCAGACGAAAAAAAAAATCAGTCACGTCTTTAAAAAAGCTAAACAAAAGGTTAATCTATTACTATTTCAAAATTAATACACTTTCCACGGTCTGTTGTGGTCAAGAAAGATTCTTATGCAATTTGAATTGACTTAAAACATGAGTACATAGGATACATCAGAAGAGTACAGTAATCGTTAGGAGTCAGTTATGAAAACATTTAACGACAATCTTGCTTAGTGTTTTGTATATCCACTGTCTCTGTTTTCCCGTTGTTGAAATGATGTTGCTGAAATGATGTTGAAAGATTTAAATGTTTAAAATGTCCGCTAAAATGTTAAAAATGTTACACTGAGCGTAGTGTGCATAATAATGTGAACAAAATAATTGTAATTTATAAGCACAATACAAACCCAGTAAAATCATGAACAGTTTTCCTAAATTAAAGCAATGCGCACCTTCCTCGTTGCAGGTGAATGTTTCTTATTCTGCTCAAAGGTTCAGTCAGGGAAACGAGTTTCTTTAAGAATCAGCGCTAAACCTGATTCATCAGTTTTTCTTCTAGCTGTGGACAAAAGTGTTCAACTTCTGAAAAGTGGAAACGATATCACACAGGAAAAGTAAGTACTCATTGATATTGATATCTTTAGTAATCTATCTCCAAAGACACTGAACTCAGTTTATTTAGAACAAATATTTATGATGTGTGATTATATTAATATTATATTTTTGTATCTATAGTGACAATTATATTAAAAAATTGCTTAATAAGTAAAATGAATTCTTTCGGTAGTATTTACAGTCTTTAAAATTATATATAAGTATATTTTATCTTTCGTTAAAATGTGTGTGTGCGGATATATGGCAGTTATTTTGCATGTAGATTTTTAAAATAAGATTTTGCCTTGAGAGCTGTTTTAATAACTATGAAGCATTTTTTATACACGAATTTTTATGTCACACCAAATAAATCTGACAGACTAGAAATATTATTTAATCAAATGTAAAAAAAATCATTCCTTGGTTTGTTTTTATTTTAAGATACTGTTCTATTTTTGCAAAGTATAATCTTTCACAAGTTACATTAGCTATTCTGGCTAAAAGATTGTAGACAATTTCTCTGTTGGGTTCCATCCTCCTCCGAATGAGTCTGTTGCTCTAACCATTTCCGACAGATCACAGAGCAGCTGGTTGCCTATGACTACGGAAATGACTATCGCGAGTTGTGGCAGTACATGTCCTCTAGTGGTTGGCCCTACTCCGTGAAAGGAACAGATGCTAAAGTGTTTTTCAGGTCAGTGCCATTCCACACAAAAGATTATTTTACTGTTAATAGCAATAGTTAGTCAACTTACCAGATGTCTTAGTCTATAATATTTGATGAACTCCAAAACTTCATTACAATTATAGTTTATCTTTAAAGTCTGTGATGAACGTTCATTTCTTTTTAAGAAAATCATCTTGAGAAATGTTTGTTAGAAGACTGTTTTACTTTAAATGCAGCTTTATGAATTAGACATGAACGAAGTTTAGGAAAGTGATCGCATTGGCCTCGTAAAATATCTGCTTCGTCGGACCATGTTTATCGAATAATTTCTGGTTTGTAAGAGTGAACTTAAGTATCCTAACCTGCACTAATCCTGTTGACTATACGGACAAAAGCTCTTAAAACTTTACGGTTAACATATTTGACAAGAGTTTCCTGGAGTCGTACTGTTGTCTGAATATGTCGATCAAAGAATCAAAAAAGAAAGTCTTATGTGTTGACGAATTTATTTATGTTATTTACATTTATAAAAATAATTTTCAACTTGCAGGACACAGACGTTCATATGTTGACAGATGGCACAATAAGCGATAAACTAGCTATTCGCACATCAACAGTTCATACATCAACAATTCGTACATCAACAGTTCGTACATCAACAACTCGTGCACCAGTAACTCCTGCTGGTTTTTTAAATAGATGGTGAGTCATGCCCCTTGCACGTTTTTTTTAATGACACAAAAGAGTGATAAGGACATTACAGGTATTTACGATGTATATAGGCGATGGAACATATGTTAGCAACAGCCAGATACCCTGCAGCCAACTGCACGTAGTATAAGCTGCTGCCATGTCCGTTGCTAGAGCGCCATGATGAAGACATCATCAGCGTGGATCTGTGGAGGGATCCATCATCATCTCGCTCGTGGTGCTACAGCAGCTACAGAAGCGAGAGTATAAAGAAGGGCAGACGGTTGAGTACTTTAGCCATCTGACAGTGTCTTAGAAACAAATGAGATTAGTATCTACCCCATTACTAGAATTATCAAGCATGAGCTAGTCCGTCATTTTGGGGATTGTTTTTAATAAACATTAAGATCTTGAGCAGAAAAGCTGTTGTCCAAGGAATAGGTGGACTAGTAAGTCATCAGAAGATACCATCATCCCCAGAAACACGTGTTCCGTTATATAAATTTGAACAAAATCAAAATCCTGTTTTTCTGCGAGTAGAAAATTCAAGCTTTTGAACCGAGTTTCTTTGCAGAAGATTCTTTAAATATTTTAAAGACCTCACACAAGACTAAATCCTGCGTCCATACAAAATACATTCTTGGCATTATCAAGAACTGGAAGCTGTCAAGGTTGGGCCTAACAACTTTTCTGCTAGAAGGTAAAATGTAGAAAAGTGAAAAAGGTGTTCAAAAACAAAAAGAGTATACCCCTCCCCCAGCTAGATACCCAATCACCAATATTGAAAAGAGGAAAGAACAAAATAAGAGCAATGTTAGGTGCTTTATTTATCTACTTTTTCCGCCTGATCAGGTATGTCAGCGAAATAAACTTAGGAACATATGGAAAATTTTACAGATCAAAGCCGTGAAACGTCTGATGAATTACTTGGCAGTTGATAATAAATGAGGAGCGTTTTACTTTCAGTTATTGATGTGATGTATTTCTAGTTATAAGCACTAATAATTACGGGTACACTAACACGTTATGTCTGAAAAAGGTTTTGCAGATAAAAAGACAATACGTTGTATTTGAACTTTTATACATATAGCCCCTCGTTTCTAAATCAGTAATTTTTTAAACGCGTTTCTTCTCCTAAGTTGAAATTCTGCTCAGATTTCTGCCAGGTTGAGGGATCTGACATAACTGTTTGTTCACTCGAAAGCTTTGTGGAATGTACTGAACCTGTCTGAGTTCTGTAAGCTGTCTCAGTTTCTGAAAAAAATGTCTCTAATTTTAACCTTTTTGTCTTGCAGGTCCAGTACTTGGATTCCTTCCCTCGTTGTTTCTCCCCTCATACCCTGGTTACAACCCAGCCGTAACTATGATGCCCGAGGTGGAGGCATGTTAGCCGCCAGTAATATCGATGGTTTTGTAGGTGGAAGGTCAAGAGGCATGTTTGCCGTCAGCAGTAGCAAGGGTTTTGTAGGTCGAAGGTCAGGAGGCATGTTTGCCGTCAGCAGTAGCAAGGGTTTTGTAGGTGAAAGGTTAAGAGGCATGTTAGCCGTCAGTAATTTCGATGGTTTTGTAGGTGGAAGTCCCACAGAATTTATTGATGTTCCATCTGTTATAGAAACGAATAAAAAGACAGAAATGAAAGTGCCAAAGATTCGCACATTTTTTCCAGAACGATGGCTGTGGGACATGGTCACCATTGGGTATGTGATAAATCTTTGTGCATGTTTAAGACAGGCACATCCGCTAGTATACAGGTAGTCCTCGACTTACGACGGGGATCCGTTCTTAACGCGGCGTCGTAAACCGAATTTCGACGTAAGTCGGATCATATGTTCATACAGTACTGTATCATAATAACAGTACAGTACTGCAAACACTTAGCCTATCCTAACACAGTACCATACATAATTATCAATAAACATAAGTACAGTAAAATATTGTACAGTACAGTATGCTTTGTCATCACTGTCGCTGTCATAGGAGCAGATCCTGTCACGTGTTCAAGGATGCGATCTTTATCCTTGATAATCGTAGCGACAGTCGAACGACTAAGTCCTAATGACCTGCTAATTTCTGTTGCTGTTTCCCCCTTCTCAGATTGCCTTATGATATCCACTTTCACCTCCATGGTGATGGCCTTCCTTTTCTTTGATGCACTGACCTCGTAAGTCGGAATGAGCGTCGTAACCACGAAACGACGTAACTCGAGACCGTCGTAACCCGAGGACTACCTGTATATGTAAAGGCGGTATCATTTTTCGTTTCTTATAAGAGATTAAGGTTTTTTATCTTATGCTTCTGATTAATTAAAGTTTTACAATTAGAGCAAATCTGGGCTTCATAAACGTTCGTTTTTTGCATACTTAAAAGTTTCCATAAATATTGATGTTGATTTATCTCTAGAAGAAAGCTCATGAAGCCTAATGCGTGTATATATACTTTTTGCTAATGTCCCTAACCGTGGACACCAATAGCTTTAACCATCCTCTTGGAATTAATATATTTTGAATGCCTATTATTTCCAAAGTGCTCAGTGTTTTAATTTGCGTAAAGTGAAATGGTTTAGATATGAACCGTTTTTATATAAGAGGAGATAACAAATAATAAATAGGTTCTTAAATATATTCACAGGTCCAGTGGAACTCTAGAGAAATATGTGGTTGCTCCGGACACCATCACTACGTGGCTGACCACGGCGTTTGCTGTACATCCTCTATATGGACTCTCCGTCACTCCCCAGGCTTCACAAGTCAGTGACTTTTTTGAGCCCTCGTGCTTTTTTTCTAGGTCGGATTTTTTTAGGCAGATCATATCAGTTGTTAGAATAAAACGAGTCCAGATAAAGTAATTGCAAATCACAGTGAGTATTTTAATATTCAAGTTGTGCCTGTCCTTTGCAATTTCTCCACCCCAGCACACTTGACTAAAGTCCAGTACATGAGACAATTCCTGTGATAGACCAGATGTCAGGATTTTGACAGACGGGCAGCAGTGGCTGCATGCTATATTCATTTCAGACTGCTATATATATATAATCCTTTGAGGTTATCTCAAAATTAAGTTATAAATAATAAAATGCTATTACATATTTCTGCTTGCAGCTGACACATTTCAAGATATGTTCGTTAGCTTGGACTTGCCATATTCTGCGATACGAGGAGAAGACATTTGTCTGAAAACCTTTGCCTTCAATTACCACAATAGGCCTTTGCAGGTATTTTATGTGATTTCTTCTTTGTTAATAAACACAGGAATAGGATAATGTGGACATGTCACCAAACTTTCATTTCGTTTCTCACCAGATGCGGATGACACTGGGTCAAGCCGATGGCTTGGAGAACGTTGTGCTGGAGCCGGCAGCTGGAGACCCTAGCAAGCTCCTTGAGACCCGCCGCTCAGTCATTGTTTCCCAAGACCTTGGCTTTGTAAGATTTATTTTGTTGTCATTTTCTTTTCCAAAATAATTCTTAAAGATAAAAACACATCAAACAAAGACACTAGTACCTCTCGTGTTTCTAGGTCTAGGTCAGTTAGTAAGTAATATTAAATTGTTTAGACAGTCGATGTTAACAACAATTTTAGCGACTGTTCGGTTTGTGAATTTCTTTTACCTCAGGTGAGACCTAATACGACACAAGAAGCTGATTTTTGCTTCACCCCAACAAAGCTAGGCAACCTGCCTATCCGAGTCAACCTCACTTCTTCTGTTCATGGCGACGGTGTAGAGCACATTCTGATGGTAGAGGTGAGTAAGCCTTTTAAGTGATATTTTGTTTGTGTATTGTTGTATTTGTGTTTGTGTATTTCTGTATTTTTGGATGTGAATAGTTTGCTTTTCTCACCACTTCTTTCTTCTTATCTCTCAAGGTGCGTGTTGTGCTGTATCTTAGTTTGGTCGACCCTCTTAATGCCAGATTTCCCCTACTTTGATTAACTGAAATAAAATAAAAGTTAAGAAAATAGGGTAACAATCTACAACGGCGACAAAGACAAAAACAGAAACCAAAAAAAGAGCTTCACTAGAAGAATATGCAGGGTGAGCGATTCATCAGTGCTAGTGGAGGTGTTTGACCAGGTCTCCCCAAGTAAGCAGTCAAATGCAAATTTTGACTTGAAGAAATCGACCACATAATTTGTCATTAATGCTGAGTCCAGGAGTATTGTTTCGTGGAATTTAGGAACATTTTTATATATACAAAGAATGTGACGAAGACGTTTTAACTGAACAGCTCAGTGTCTAAAATCAACAACCTGAGTTATGGGGATAACAGAATGATTTAGATATGCAACCGAGAAACACATGACAAGTCAGGGACCTTTCGGTGCTGATTCCTTACCGGGCAATATTAATTCCAATCTGTCTGCATCCACATTTTTCAGATGAAGATACAATGCACATAAAATAAAGCAATGGAAAGTTTGAAATAATGGAAGATGAAGACAGGGACAATGTTTTTCGCTGATGGTCACGAAAATGTTTTGCAGTGAACAGTCTTCATTTCTTTAATAAAATTTAATATTCAAAAAAAGAATTCGTTCCAATTATGTCGTTGTTACAATGTTTTCTTACAGCCAGAGGGATCGCCTGCAGTACGGACAGTCTCTGTTTTCCTTGACGCCAAGCCCAACGTAGTGTTCTCGAAATCCGTCCCACTGAACTTCCCTTCTACGGCAGTGCGGGGGTCACAGGTCATCACGGTTAGGATTTCCGGTGGGTCAGAGTTTTCAGTAAATTCAGTAAATTATGACAGATATCACCATTAGATTAATTGGTTTATAGTTTCGTCGGTTTGAAATCTACGTTATTTTTTAAATTTCACTTAATGTTCGAATACATGGTTTAACGTTCGTAAACATTCTGTTCTTGAGATCAAATTTGTAGAAAAATAAATATTGTTGTAACAGGGAATCTGTTAGTGCCTGTAATCTCCAACCTGGAAAAGCTACTGCGCTTGCCTACTGGATGTGGAGAACAAAACATGATCTTATTTGCTCCCAACGTTTTTCTGATCAACTACCTTCAGCGTACAAACACATACACTACGGCCCTCGGGGCGCAAGCACAGAACTTCATGCTGACAGGTGAGTCAAACACCTGGCTTTTGAGGAGATTGTAAAGGCGTTTCATCGTTTCTGTCGTTGGTGAGTGAGATGTTAAAAACTGCACTGATATCTGAGCCATCTTTTTACGAGGTCAGGGGCAATCTTCTCTTTCTTTCTGCTATTTCTTCTTCAGTCCTTTGCAACGAGTCAGAAACCAATTGAACATCTGGTCATCCATAAAGACGAAAAAACTTTTGTTTTGTGTATCAAAGAAAAAGAATTCTGAGTGTTTAGTTTTGGTTGTTTTATTTATGATCTCAAGATTGCACGTGCATGGGTTTAAATGTGTGTGTGTGAGGGGGTGCACGTATAAATCAAACAGTGTAGCATATATGTTTTGGTCTTTGTGTATTTTCTGTTTGCAGGCTATCAAAAAGAACTCACTTTCCAACGCAAGGACGGATCATTTAGTACTTGGGGGAAGAATGATCCTTCTGGTAGCATGTGGTTAGTGTAGGAAATATGAATAAAAAACTATCCTTTTATTTTAAATAAATCAAAGTAAATAACGGAGATTAAGTATACCTGTATGCTTTAAGGTATTTATTTTTGTCTTGGTTAGGTCACCTGACACTGGCCTTTTTATCTAGAAGACAAAGTAAGTGACGCTCTGAAATTGGTGAAATAATAAATTCTAAATATCAGAAATGTTGTCTTCAATCTACTTATAGAAAGCAGAGAAGTCCAGAAATAAAGAGCAGAGTTTAGCTTCGCTGAACAACTCTTAAAGATAAAACTATTGAAAATCTTTTAAAACTACAATAATCAGTAATTTTCTCTTCCTAGGTTGACTGCCTTCGTAACAAAGTGCTTTGTTCAGGCGATGGCTCTAAAAAATAATGTTATTACCATTGATTCCAAGACGGTAAGATCTTCTATACAGTGGATTACAACTCTGCAGAAAAATGATGGTTCCTTCCCAGAGCCAGGAAATGTCGTTCATAAAGAAATGCAGGTAGATACTTTAAGAACACTCCAAAACTATTGTCTAAATATTAAAAGTTGAATGAAATGTTACTTACATAAACATCTAGACCTCAAGCCAAAGTACACAATAAAGAGGAGGGAATGATACGGAGAAATGTAAACATATCCAATGGCAGGAAAGATTTCATTTTATTATGAAACCTATTAAAATATAATAAGGGTGAAAGCAGTATTTTATTATAAAACCTATTAAAATATAACAAGGGTGAAAATAGTCACTTACCAGTCATTGGTATGTGAGGTCATAAAAGTCGCCCTTACCAAGGCTCTCTTCTTGCATTTTTTCCTAACCATTTTTAATTTACCAGGAAACCATTCAACAGCTGGATCAACTAACCAGTCACAGATATCCATAAACTTTTTTTAAAAAAGTGCTTCAGCTTTACATTTTAGTGGAAACATTATTTCAAAAGGATGAAATTTCTCAACACACAGCACTTCTCCACTCTGTGCTCAAGTAAATGAAAGTACTCATTGTCTTATTATTAGTAGCATTGCTTTTACTACAACTTTTGTACGTGAACACTTCATCGTGTAAGATGGTTTTTGTTATCTTTAACTTATAACAGAGTGGGTCTGCGCAAGGGGAGGCAATGACGGCTTTCGTGCTCATCTCTCTGGCTGAAGCAAGCGTTAAATTCCAGGGTTTGAGTCCCGGAGAACAACAAAGTGTAAGATGAAAAAGATTCTTATTATTACTATGTACTTTTATGATCCATATTATATTTTAAATAACAAAATAGAAGATAAACTTTAGAGTTACAATATTACTTTATGCCTATACATAATGTAAAAGTAAAGTAATGTAAAACTTTAAAATTGTTAATGGGAATACAGACCGAAGATAAGTTTATTACACAGTTCTTTTCCATGTTTGTTCTGTAGTTGCAGAACTCTATCTCCAAAGCTCGCGATTACTTGGAAGCACGACTGAATGTTTTGACTGACCCCTATGACCTCGCCATTGTGACCTACGCTCTACACTTGGTTCGCAGTGGCAGCAAGGACATCGCTTTCGAACTCTTGCAAAAAAAGATAATAACAAGTGAGTTCTTGTCATTGGTAATGCTTGTGTAGGTGTCTTTTATAAACTAGTTAAATTCATCTACAATTTGGATTATTCACTACAGTCTGTCTTTTATTGCCAACTGAAAGGTCACGTGTCATAATTCTATATCAATTGACTCTGACTTCGGGTAGCGTGCTCGATGAAATTTAGCCCTAAGACTTTGTATTCCAAATTACAGACGCGTTAACTTGTTAAAATAAAATAATAAGTACATAATTAGTAGTATATAATTATTCCTATTATTTTGACAAGGAAGATGGTGCAGTGGGAAACATATTTGTCCTCAATGTTTAGGCGTAATGAACGTGACCTTGATTTAGTATACCTGGCATTTCAAACAGATGTTTACACAAAGCATTGGGAAAGAAATCAGCAGTCAGCCGCTCTAAACATAGAGATGACGTCATATGGCCTCCTGACCTACATTTTGCGAAGTGACGTAGCAGGCGCCATGCCTATTCTACGTTGGCTGATGGAACTTCGGGGTCCTAACGGTGGCTTCATATCTACCCAGGTAATCTGTAAGCGATGTCATGGACATGATCAGTAAGGGTTACAATGTCTTGGTACACAGAGCATTACCATATTCTTTTATTATTATTATTATTATTCTGTAGTCAGTTATTTTCAATACTCTCTTCAAAATATTTCTGAGAATCTTAAAGATGTCGTCTTGGGAACGCTTCTTGTTGAAGAAGCTTGTATTCACTTAATCAGTAAAGACACTGAAGCTTTTGTGTAAAGGAAGATCCTGAAAAGGCATACATTTCAAAAGTGATACCAGTGACATGTCTGGTCTCAACAAAAGTCTTACTAGGAAGTCTTGCCCATTATACAAACAGGACGTGCTTGTAAAATTAATAAAATTTATCCGACAGCTTTAAAGAATGTACATTTTGACAATTTTGTGGTGTTTAACGCAGGATTTAGGCTTTGGTGAAGTGTGTACATAGGTCTGCCCTGCGATGGTGCAGGGGAGGGTTACTTAACACTGTTACACTTCAGTCACTTATGGATACTTGACCTACGAAGCGTCGCCACTCCTCTTCCCACGAGCAAAAGACTTATCGAAGTGCAAAGTACAATAAAAAATGTCTTAGTGAAACATAACAAGTTGGCACAATATCTACATACAAAACTTTGGCTCATCTAAAGGAGGTCCCAGTCTCATTCTTGTTTAATATATGTTAGAAAAACACCATTGTGTACTATCTCTCTTTTACAGGACACAGTTGTCGGCCTCCAGGCTTTGGGAGAAATGGCTGCTGCAAACCACAATCCAGTTGCAGTACCTTTTACCGTCACAGTCAGCTGGAGCTCAGGAGGACAGGCATTCAAGAAGGACTTGACCATCGACGACTCCACAAAGATGTTACTTCAAACCGTAGACGTGACCATTGTGGTGAGGCCACGAAGTGGAAAAACTATTTAGCTTTTTTTAAATAATAATGCAATTCTTGATTCAGAACGTATTATTTATTTTTGTATGTCGCTGGAATCATTTCATCTGACTGCCGAGATTGAGCAAATGAGAAGTTTTATTTGACTTCATTGGCCCCGTGTACTTTCAGAACGGCAACATTCCATCTGAAGTACAAATTTCAGCTTCCACTAGCGGTACGTTTACGCAATTTCCAGAGGCAAAAGTAAGTAAATATAAAATTTTCTTTTTTACAAGAACCAGAATATATGCATTTTTAGAGGCAATAAGAGTAGCTGTCGTTATAGACTAAACAGAAAAAATATTTCACCAAAACAGGAATGATGAAAAACAAGGCACAAAATTCTAAAAAATTCGTTATGTGCCTTGGGTCCAAGTTTCAGTGAAACCAAAAAAAATTTTGCTTTTTTTCCCGTAAAATGTTTCTTTTTTTACATTACCGGACGAACTTTTTTCTGTAGAGGAAAAATAAAAAATAGAACAAATTATCACTTTGACTAAATTTTACTACCGATTCCTTGCTCTTATTTGTAGGTTGTCATGGAATACAACATTAACGACTCTACAACCTCCGAGATCTTCCAGATTACGTATCAGGTTGTCAAGGCCAGTGTTAAAACTTTCACTGTAGTCGTAGAAGCGAAGCGTGTGGATGGCAAGCAGGGAGGAATGACTCTTCTGGAAGTGGGCATCCCTACTGGCTTTTCTGTTGACCTCACTCATCCCAGCTATTCCGTGCCTACCTCCAAGCTGCAGGAACAAGGTCACAGGAAGTACATCTTGTATTATGACGAAGTAAGTTCTATTCTTTTACAGAAAGTTTTTTTCAATAAATTTGAACACTGGTTTAAATTTAAAAGTGTCATTCTCTCTCTCTCTCACGCAAGCACAAATGCACCACATGAAAAAGTTGGTCAGTCAGATTTAACGAATGGATAAGCAGAAGCATGGGTGTGTATACTATAAAAGCACAAATAATCCCTCATTATTGTTCCAGGTGAACGCCAGTGGAGTGCGAGCTTCATTGCCCATGTCTGTGTCTCAAGGAATCCCCGTTAACACCCAGCCTGTTCCTATCAAAATCTACGATTACTACGAACCAGGTAGAAATAATTTCTGTGCGCTGTAGGAAAATAAAATGTAAAGAAAATACTTTCTTTGTACTTAATTGTAATGGTTAAAAAAAATTAAATTAAAATTTTATAATTTTTGCACAGGTGGCAAGCAACAGCTAACTGTGTACTACCAACTGTCGCAGAAGAAGGTCTTTGTCTGTGACTCCGTTGCAAAGTACAAAGATTGCTCGTCTGGCAGCCTTCCAGGATAATAATCATTGGGAATCGTACAAATCAGCTAAAAGTGAAAATAAAGAGGATTTTCAATGCTCTTTTAAAACTGTTGTGTACCTAAATTAGATTACTATTGTTGTTGTTTGTAGAAGACTTGCCTATCAATACGATTTTCTGCAGGAGCTACTTATTTAAACACGTGACTACATAGCTATGTACTAAACTAGTGAGAATGATGACGATCAGTTTTAGGAAGACTTGACGGGCAGTTTGCTGGAAGATTGAGCTATTGCGACTGTAACATATCATAATCATAAACTCAATAAAGAGATGATATGAGGGTGGAAAACAAACGTTTCAGTTCAGTGAGAAGGACGGTTTACAAAAGCAGGGTTTTATTTTGTCTTCATTGTTTAAATAAGTGAGTGTAGAGAAAAGGGGTTAGAGAACCATATAGTGCAAGTTGAAAACTAGATACCAAGTAATTTTGAACTCTTATGAATATAACTTTCTTGAGAACATTACATGAGGTACGCAGACTATAAAATAAAGGTTACCAATCATCAGCCCCACATACTAGTATGCCATTAACAAATACATCTCTGGTATCTAAAGCAAACTATCTTCAGCACGATTAAAGGAAAGCTTTCATCATAAAAAAAGATCACCAATCAAAACTACTTTATAAAACATTCGATACCTGCTAATACACAGACGGCTAAGGAGAGGAGACTTACAAAATCTGAAAGTGAAGAAATAAACTTCACTATTCAGGGTGGAAAACCTCTACAACAAGCAATTTCAACACAAAATATATAGTCACTTACAAAGCATAACTGCACAGAATTTGTCAGTATTGGTTAAAATAAATTACAAGATCAAAGAAACAGAAAACACAAAATCAACTAAAAGTGTACTAACACAAAAGAAAACGAAGTAATAAATAGTCTATCTAAATAGATGGAGTTTCTCTCGTTTCCTGTATTCCTCTTTCTCCCTGTCTTTAGAAGACACACAACAGAGGCACTGAAAAAATTTCAAGACGACGGATACATTCCATGTTCGTTTGTTATAGAGTACATCTATAAATTATGATATTAAAGAACGATGTTTCTCAATGATGAGTTTGTTTTAAATAAGACAGCAACTAGAGACAGAGAGACAGCAGTGGTTATATAAAGTTGATGTCTTACGACAACGATGATAAGAATGATGAAAATATATAACAAAATTGTTTCAACACCACTTCACTAATCTTTGTAGGTTAACTGTCTTTGTAACAAAGTATTTTTATGGCTGTTTCACTGTTTAATACGGTTATTACTATCGCCCTTAAGACGAGCATAATTATCATCAACAAAACGGAGCTGCGCTCAAACACTTAACATAGCCTCTTTTCTGAGCGAGATAATATCATCCACAAATTATTGAAGGTGACTATTATTTTCCAAAACTTTAAATAATTTTTTTATTCATGTGACTATCTTTTGTAATGTATAAAATATAATTGGTCCACCAGTACAGTTGCACATTTCATGATTTCTGTGATTTTTTAAAAATGTATCAGGGCTTCTGCTAAGGCTCACTGTTCTTCTCCCAAATTTGAAGGGGACCCCATCGACGAAAATTGAAGGGGTCCTCCGAACTTTTAATGCGTACTGTACGCAATTTTTTGCGTAAGCAGAAGCCCTGTGTATTTTGAAGCATTCTGGGAAACAAATGGAGCGAGAGCAAAAGAAGTTCGGGATATCCAAGTAGAGTGTACAGTTATATTTAGCCGTTTCTCGTTCATTCCGCAGTAGTTTCTATTACAGGTTTTATTTAAATCAACCTAGTTTAAAATTGAACTAGCCAGTGGTACCCGATTTGTTTGTACATTTCTTCTACCCGGAAATTTATTTTTAGACCTATTCCTCTCTCGTGAGTTGTGTTTACGCACATGAATTTAACTCTTCTTCTTTAGTCTTTAATTCTGCTTCCGATCTTTCCATCTCACTGACCATCTATACTTATTTTCTTTGCTTTTAAAGACAAGTTCACTGAGACTTAGTTTCTTGTACCATGCACCTAGTTCAAGCGCTAAATCGCTACACCTGCTTTCTTTTTTCACGAAATATCACTTAACAATTCCACCTGAGACTTCATAATCATGGGTGTTATATATCACCAAATAATGAAACCCTTATCGCCGCTCAGCACTTTCTCCTTTTATCTTGTACAAGGGATATAACTCTAAGCAAGATTTAGTACACTGCTTTGCAGAGTTATCTAGCTTCCGTTGTTCTCTGCAACAAGTAGCAGTTAAAGATTCAACAGAACAAAATAAACAAATAAACAAAGTTTACGACCTTCCTAGTAGGCAAATGAATACTCGGCAAATTGTGGCAGAGATTAAACAGACAGACAGACACACTACAGTACTTTGCTTTATTTATTATTTATTCACTGTCGTGCGCAGAGAGAGAGAGAGAATCTCTAACAATCGATGAGGTGGATATTAACATGCTTCATCCTCAAATGTTTCAAACAGTGTTTTTCAAACGAAATACTGATTGCAATTATTGACTGTTCCTGAGATATCAGTTGGGGCTCGAAGTCTATACTTTGCTATCGTCTTGTTCATGACCTTACCCTAGTCTGAGCTTGTTTCGTCCTACCGGCCTGGCAGGTCAGATCTTTCTGCCCACGCCTACTGTCCTGCTTATCTCATTGGACAGGTTATGCCCTCACTCATTCTCTTTATTGGCCCCAGTATTTGAATGCCCTACCTCTGTCTCTCCGTATAGTGAAAACGCTTCATGCTTTCCAGTCAGGACTTAGAAACAACATTTCCGGAAACAACTATTGTAATAGGTTTACCATGACTGTTCTTTTCTTCACGTTTTCTTCTGTGCCTACTTTTATGTTGCTGACAATATTTACTGTGCCTGTCTGTTTGCCTGTTCTAATGTCGAGTCCCACGGTCAGTAAAAATTAATTGTTGTCAATTTTATTAAAAGAACCCTAACAGAGTGTGGAAAATCTAACCATCGAGTGACGTGGAACAAGTGTGAAATACGAGAGAGGTTTAAGGGTTTAAGTTTTTCCCTTAATGCCCTAGGATTTGTTTACACAACAATCATCAGTTACTGCTTCGGAGAGCTGTATGGTATGGAATTAGCAAATGTCGTTTATGAAGTGTCCGGGTTACATGGACCATGTAATAGTTTCTGAACATCTGTGCCTAGAACTGTATTTACTGGCGATATACAGGATGTAGTTAAGTCCCTGATATTGTCGTGCAGATAGAAAGACAGAGAGTATCTATAACAATCGATGATGTGTACATTACTATACTTCATCAGCGAATGTTTTAAACAGTTTTATCCAAAGTGAATACCTCTTGTAATTATTGACTGTTCCTGCTGCTGCCTTTGTCCCCTCCCCTCCATACACTAATAAATCAGCTGCTTTGAACGCCACAACTCTTTCGTAAGCTATTAACACGTGTTCATCAAACGGCTCCTCCACCACCACCACCACCACCACCACCACCACCACCACCACCAACACCAACACCAACACCACCCCTTCTTGACTCATACTAGACAGGGTTATGTTTCTACAGGTGTAGGTATAAAAATCCGTCGCCTCTGGTCCTTATGACACCTGGTGGGTCAGTTTTTTTCTCACAACTCAAGCAGACGAACAGAGAGCAGCTGCTTTTAAAGAAAGGGGTGAGGCACATTTTTCTGTTTCAAAAAAGATACTCCAGCACGTCCTCAGTAACTGCTGTTGACAATAGTCGTGCTGTATCAGCTCATGATGTAACAGATTCATAGCTGCGATCTGCATTTGTTGTTAAGTTTCTTTATTCATTTTCTCTGATAATGCTCATACTTCTTAATATATAGATAATAATAGATAAAATTGATGGTAGTAACAGCAATGTTCAATGCTGCAGTGTTAGAACCTCATTTTTCAAGTTCAACCATGACGTGTGTACCTGTCTTCGTGCTGTTCCTGGTGACAACAACTGGGTTCGCATTATCACAGAACAGGTAAACCAATCTTATCAGCATCCTTGGAATAATGTTCGCCTGCTATTAGCAATTTACTGTTTCAAAATGAAACATAGACTCTAGCTTAGGTGTGCACGAAAAGAGATGAAACATAATCAGAGATGATGTTACACATGATTGAAATAGTTTAGGAGATTTTATTAGGTGACATATACACATTGAAAACAAGTTGAAGTCATCAGTAATTAAATGGTTGTAGATCTTTGAAATTTTACAGTGCATCCCCCGTCACCTACAGAGTCACATTTTCATCGCGCATGAGGCCAGGTATGACGTTACCTGTCAGTGTGCACCTGCTCCAAGATGGCGACTCGGCGGAAGTGTTTGTGACACTTCGCAACATCAAAAGTAAAGCAGTGAAAGCTTCAGCATCGTCTCTTCGTGTATATGGAGGAGGTGGGTAAATAATCTTGCACACTCACTTACTGACAAACTCGCGAGCCTCCTCCACACATCCACACACACACACTATTTCTCTTACACTTGAGAGCATTCAAGCATTCTGTAGTTTAATTTTCTAAGCTATTATTTTTTTTCAGGCAATCCACAAGTCATCAATATGAAAGTAAGTACAACCATTAGTTTTAATCATCTAAACTGACCATCGATATAGAGCTTCATGATTCATTTACATAGATTTTTTACTAGTCTGTCACATTATCATTTTAGTTCATTCTATTGTTTACATTTTTATTTTTAAGTTTTACAGTGGTCAATTGAAATAACGAAAGAGCGTAAAAAGTACAATGATTAAAGTGTTGAGAATATGAAAACATCCTATATGCTTTTAGCTGTCATTTCCAACCAAATATAACCACATTTTCAAATAAAACCCTCTGAAGGAAATAGTTTATGAGGAAACTA
Organism: Pomacea canaliculata; assembly: GCF_003073045.1. Classification (NCBI taxonomy): domain Eukaryota; kingdom Metazoa; phylum Mollusca; class Gastropoda; order Architaenioglossa; family Ampullariidae; genus Pomacea; species Pomacea canaliculata. The sequence continues at coordinate 30,984,218 of NC_037592.1, read as the reverse complement.
TGGTGAAGTTTTTAATCGGACGGTAGTATAACATATTTACCAACAATTTTTATATTCGACAGTTGTTGGATTTAGTAAGGGTTAACAAATAAAACTATTTCATCTGTTTCATCCAAGGCAGTGAGTACTGTTGGTCTGTGTGATCTTATCTTATATGATAACCGCGTTAAGACTTAATTGACAACTAAACATTATTTCGGACATACTCTAGTTTCTCTTAAAACAGAAAATACAAGTACAATGAGTTTTTTTCAATAGTGACCTTCCGACTGGTGCTACTGTATGTTTTGCTTTTGCATCATGACTGGCTTGTTTAAAATAGTGTTGCAAGCATTACAAAAAAGTAAGATCAAATAAAAGGCTATTAACAACAATGAACAGATTCCAAGAAAACTAGGCGACGAGGGGGATGATTCAAAATCAGCCTACGAAGTCCGAGTGAAGGCGATTGGCGACGTTAATTTTGATGAAGTTGCGCAGATGACTTTAGAAGAAAAAAGCTTCTCTATCTTCATACAGACAGATAAAGCCATTTACAAACCTGGACAAACAGGCAAGTTTGTTTAAGATTTATTTACGCTGATTTTATAATTAATCTTCTATGATGAAATAAGAGGTAAAGACATGGGAATATGGAAACATACACATGATATCTACAGGAATGGTAGAGAAAAGAAGAGGAGTTGAGAACGAGAAAAAGACTGATTGCATATTTTAGTGCTCCAAGCACATAGCTGTAGAAAGACTTGAGGTATATGCAATTGAAATTATAGCAGGAAATGTCTTCATGTTTTTATGAAACAGCGTGTTCTCTTCTAAGTACTTATATCCCTGTTAAATATATAAATTCTGTGCTGATAGAAATCCACACGCCTCTAATAAACACTTATCTGCCCGTACTTTCATTCCTGCCTCTTCAAAGCTTCCAAACCTTCCTCTTATAGACACAAACATATTTGCCACGAATTTTATAGTCCGTCCATCTGACACTGTCTTCTTTTAAATTTCTTTCAGTCATGATGAGAATATTGGCTATGAACCCTGATCTGTCAGTACTGAAGGCCCCCATGGATGTATTCATTAAGGTACTATTTGATATATTGATGTGTGTGTGTGTGGTGCGCATTTGTGATTAGACAAGTCAAGGTGTATTTGAGAGCAGTTCCTCTCTTTCACCATCTGAGGAGGTAGGCACAAACTTTGTACTCAGTTATAGTCGAAGATGTCTATCAGCAGGCCAGCGCCGTTTTAGCTCAAATTACTTAACATGGTTTGGTAATTGACAAAAATAAAAAAATCAATGTGAGAATTTAAAAAAAATACAGCATCAATTGAATTTCTGACATTATCAATTTAAATTAAACTGGCTGGCTCTCCACTTTTTAAATACTACCGACACATGATTCTATGATATATTATCTGAATGGCACATTATCTACATGCACAACGTGTCACCATAAAGAAAGAGGCAATTATAATGGTAAGCAGACTGATGGGATCAATATACGCTCCACACCTCGCTCCCTCAAAGTCTGAGGAAGTCTGCCTTGATAATATTGCATGTTATGTTAAATTTAAGGCTGATTCTAAGCAACATTTTTTTATGTGTTTAGGATCCAAAAGACAACCTTGTTCGTCAGTGGAAACAAGTGAAAGAGGATAGAACGGGTGTGGTTGAGCTGAGCATGCCAACGTCCACTAACCCCATTCTGGGAAACTGGACTATTCAAGCCCGAATATTGGTACATTCTTATCTTGAAGGATCAAACAGTATAAGTCTAGATGCTGTTGAACGTGTGAAATTGTTGGTTCTTGTTATTTGATTAACAGTGATTTCAAGTCAGTTGAAAGCTATCCAGAATATATATATATATCTACTGGTATACTGGTACATTTATTGACAGTTACTTTTTGCACGAGATATATTTCTCAGTATTGCAGCCCATATCCGAAAAATACTGAATTTTCTCTCTACTACACTCTTCTTTCTCTTTCTCTCGCTGTGTGTGTGAATCTCTTTTCCAACCGTTTTTTTTATCTTATATAAAAGAATCTGTTTTTGAAACTATGATTAAAATCATTTAAGGGAACATTTTGTCCAGTATGTCTCTTCATGTTAAAGAAATAATCTGATGTGAGCGCAATAATGAAATTAATGACAACTATTTCCTGTTTTAAATGCCACGATTTTGGTCTTTTCAGAACCTTAATGAAACACAGATTTTTACGATAGATAAATATGGTAAGTGGAAACTCAGAATAAACTCAAATGTGGCTATACTGCTTAGTGTCTTAAATCATTAAGTTTTGCTCATTTAGATGTTGGTAACAGACACCTTGCAGATATCACCTTAGTATTCTTTACACACACACATAAAAACACACAACATGTTTGTATTGTGTGCGCATGTGTGTGTGCGTGTGCACATTTTATTTGTAGTGTTTGTGTGTGTGTGTGTGTGTGTGTGAGAGAGAGAGAGAGGGAGAATAGAAATGTTCTGCTGGACGTGCTCTTTTCTCTTTGTCAGTCTTGCCGAAGTTTGAAGCAAGTGTAGATGTGCCAAAAAAGGTCCTAATCACGAATGGGATAAAAGGAACTGCAAGCGCCAAGTAAGAATCCTAAATTCTTTTGCTTGTAAAACAAAAAAAGAAACAACAACAACAACAACAACAACAACATGACACACACACATATATATGCAAGCTAAATTACCAATAAGCATGAAGGTTTCGTTCCACATTTCTTTTCCACAAATCAAATTTGGTGCTGTTGAATAAACCTATACTTGTTGATTTTTGTTTGTTTGTATGTTTTCTTTAGGTACACTTTTGGCAAACCTTTGACAGAGGCTGACGTAAGCGTTGTAGTGCGACTTGAGGCCACAACCTCTGCTCCCAACATCTCATCCACCGGCAAGGTGAGCTTTTCTCCTGGCTCTTGCGACTGAATATAAAGGTAAAGGGTGCGTATTGTTATGTATTGTAAAGGCCGCCTCCAGTCATTTCACGAGACCAAATAATGAACAACAGAAACAGATAAACTCAGATGCCGTCGTAGTTCATTTTGTTCCTGTTAGTTCCCTGAATATCTAGAAAGTAGTTTAGTTGAAACTAACTCATAGTAGACTCTAAGTCTTTACTATGTGATCCATGCAAAGTTTCAACATTCTAAATGTATTTTATACATCTTTTGGGTATTATACTAGAGTTGTACATTATGTTACAGTTTATCTACATTTTATTGATAACAGCAAATTATGGCTAAGTGCAATGCTTAAAGAAGTACCTTCAATACCCTAAGCTTATGATGGTGTGTGCTTTTAAAGTGCTGTAGTTTATTGCACCTAATCGCCTGTAGACCTGTCAGTGCTCGTAAATACATGATCACTGCGAAAATAATTAGTTTTAAGATAGCTGACTAAATGACATTTAATGTTTAATACTAGTAAGCTATCAAAGTCATGTCATAGTGAGAAAAATAACTTCAAAGTAAGCATTTTTTCTGTGCAGCTTGATTCTAAGGGAGAGTTCGCCTTTTCGTTTACCAACGCCCAGCTCTTGGCATTGTCCAGTCAAACGTTCAACTGGAAGTCTCTAGAGAGTAAAGAGGCGGAGGTGATAGTCTTAGTGACAGAAGAGTCAACCGGACATCACATGGACACGACAGCGATTGTTGCATTTGAGAAATATAAGGCTAAGGTGGAGTTCCTACCCATCACAACCAGCAGCTTCAAACCAGGGCTTCCTTACACAGTTTATGTTAGTATTATCTGTTTGTTTGTGTTCACTTTCTTTACAGATAATGTATCATCCTTCTCAGTCTGTCTTACTCGATATCTCTCTGGATAGTAGCTTGAATGTTTTATTATACATTTCATACCTAAAAACCACCTCGAAAAGACAATATATGTCTTTATAAGAAGTTTGAAGAAATAGAGTAGAGGTCGACAGATGTACAATTCTTTGAAATCTTTTCTGGTATTTCCGGAGTAACTTCAGCAATTTTCTTTATATTTTTTCAGTCAACACTTTATTATCCAAATTATAGAGACGATGGAGGCAAGTAGGTATGATTGTTCAGTTGTCTTGAATGTTCAGTTTCTTGTGGTACCCAATGTGTTTCAGCTGAGTGTGACCAAATACGATGGCACCTTCTTTTCCACGTCAGAGTCTGTAAACATCACATTTGTTGTTAGAACCACACAAGATACAAAGACTATTTCCACTGTTCAAAATCTTCAGTTAAACGGCTTGCTCCGAGTTCAACAGGCGTTTCCCAGGAATGCTGAAAAGATTTCTATTCAGGTAGTTTTTGTGTAAGAGATGATGGTTTATTCAAACATTATCGATAATATTATTATTATATTTAATTATAAATTATATGATATATAGGTCTTTTTAGTCTTTTGTGTTTTAAGTATTTAATTTTTTAATGTACAGTAAAAGTTTGCAAATGTTTTTTTTTCTTGAACTTTATGACCATATTCAGGCACAGATGAAAGATTACACAGCCAAATCTGTAGACAAGGCCTATTCTCCAAGCGGCAACTTTCTTAAAGTAGTTATGGATTCGCCAGAACCAGAGGTGAGATTTGCTTTTGAACGATTTCATTTCTGTTTTAACTTGTGAGATCATGAAAATAGTTTAAGATTATGTATTTCTACTTATCTGTTAAGGAAAATAATGTTTCACGGTACTTGAGCCTACTTACAAAAATTACTTTAAATTTGTTACAACAGGTTGGAAAAAATGTCAAATTTACAGCATTTGCAACAGAGAATGTCCCCCAGATATTTGTCCAGGTAATTTGAACGAACAATTTAAATTATATCGTTTATATAGAATGCTATAACTTTTCAAAACAATTATAACTATGAATAATAAACAATTATTATTACTTTAAAGATCTATTTTTCGGCACTAGAAATAGTTTAATTAAAATAGCGGTAAGCTGTTTTAAAAATTGTATACATCAACAAATGGAAGAATCATTCAATTAAAAAATTATTTTTTGAAATTTTGCTTTATTACCTACTTAGTCTTCACAATGTTTCGTATATTTTGCATAGTATGTGATATTATTGTTATATTTGAAGCGTGACGGTCACTCTTACAAAGGCTGTTGAAATCGTGGATTAAACAAATGATGATTACTGTCATTTCTGTCCTTGTCATTTCAGCTCTAAATACCTTTATCTTGAACGAATAAAATTGAATTCTAAGTTTACTATCAAATGTGAAGCAGAGATGGCTTTTTTTTACCTTGTGCCTGTTTATCTTATCAAAATTGTTTCTTATTGTATCTTATATAATTGTATCTTATCAAATTGCTTTGATAACTTTATGTGTCGGGACTAATATACTGGTTAAGGAGACAAATACTTGCTTTCCAGGTGTATACGAAAGGAATAATGGTCAGCGACTTCTTAGTTCAGTCATCCAGTCAGCAAGGCGATGAACAATTTCCAATCTCATTTTTGGTCGAGGATGCCATGGCTCCCAATGCCCGTCTTCTAGTCTTCTACTTCCGCCCAGACTGGGAAGTTGTCGCCGACAGCATCTCATTCAAAGTCAAAGGCTCCTCAGACAACCCTGTAAGTCGTAAGCATTTTAATCAAATGTACAAGCTAATGCTTAAAAGAGTGAAAAAGAAAATGAAATGGAATTTAAAAAAATGCACCAGAGTCCTTGTCTGTAAATCGACTAAACTCAGACATCTGAAAGTACGTATTAGCTGCATAGTAAGTATAGTTTATGTATTTTTCCATTTAGACATGCCCTAAACAAGTCCTGTGTTTTTGTTCTTTCAGATTTCGGTTAAATATACTGATAAGAAGGTAAAACCTGGTGAGAAGGTTTCTCTAAAAATCAGTGCTAAATCGGATTCTTCAGTTTTTCTTCTAGCTGTGGACAAAAGTGTGCAGCTTTTGAAAGATGGAAACGACATCACACAGGATAAAGTAAGTACTGTTGACTATTATCAACACCTGTATTGCCAACTGAGAGGGCTGAGTTGTCGCGCTTTTTCTAATTAGTGTCCTAAAACAATTCTGGTATATTTGTCCAAGTCTGGCTCCGTAAAATGCAGTTTAACCGGTTTTATGCTGACAGGTAACCATTTTATGTAATATTTAGTTTTCGTAAGGCTATGATCAGACAAAATACTGGAAGCTAACCTCAGCTTCTACTTCAGCAGCTAATCAACGGTACACAGACGATGAAAATAGAGCTTATGTACCGAGGTCTATAAACAGTTGAAGAAGGCTATCCAAGCGGTATTGAGGAATAACTTTCTCATACCGGTGATGCAATTTGAAAACTAAGATACACACTTGATAATAAAAACAACAAATATGGTCGGCATCAAAGGGAGCGAACCTCTTGAAGAAGACAAACAAGTACAGCCATGCGCATGATGGATTCTGTTACGATCGCATTTAAAAGGACATACGTTGTGCAGGTATAAGATGTAACCAGATTTAAAAACAAAACACAAAATTTTTTATGTACATCTGCCACGAGATGACATCAGTTTCGCAGCCCACATGCCACTCTAATACCACTATTACTGAGACAAAAAGTTTAGGTTTATGGTGAAAATATTAATATGGATGAACGATGTCTCTAATATCGTAAGAACACAAACTATTAAATTTGGGTTTCTAGTTTATTTTAATTTTTCATCACCTTGCATTTGAGTCTGTTCTTGCTTTAATCCTTTCCGACAGATCACAGAGCAGCTGGTTGCCTATGACTACGGAAATGACTATCGTGAGTTCTGGCAGTACATGTCCACCAGTGGTTGGCCCTACTCCGTGAAAGGAACAGATGCTAAAAGTATTTTTAAGGTAAATGTTAGCCATAGTAAAACAAACTAATTATCTAGCTAAATATTTTCTTAGTAGCAATGCCAAAGGTTAAAATGCCAAAGGACACAATTTATGTTTATAACTAAAATTATTAGTTCTTTGCTGGCGGCATGAGCGTGTGACTGGATTAAGTTCTGCTTCTGATGAGTAACGTGATGAGAAGTGCCATGAACGAAGAGTGTAAAAAATGAAAAGCTGTACTAAACATCTAATATATCTACTTAGCATTTGCTTGGGATTGCTGCAAAAATATTACAAAAAATGTATCATTTTAAACATCTTTGTTTCATTCTATGAAAATATGTTTTAGTTTTTAAAAATGTGCAGGACACGGAGGTTCATGTCTTGACAGATGGTACAATACCCGACAAACAAAATATTCCTGTTCTGTAAGTAACGCTCTAATTTTTATGGAGACTTCTGCTACTTTGGTATAGCTTTTAAACGTCCAACATTAGTTTCATGACAAGTGAAAGGCTTATATATTACTTCAATGGGATCTCATGTACATTTTAAACATATATTTTTCTTTACAATGTGTGTTCCGGCCAAAAAACGCGAACAACAAACCCTTTTGAGTTCAAAAAGAAGTGAAGACTTTATTATGCAGCGAAAAATTGGTTCAGTGTCTGGACATCACCTCATTTGCATAAACTTCAAATGTTTGTTCTGAATGTGCCCCTGGGTGACTTGAACAGTGAGAGTTTTAGTTACTACGAGGATTTTATTCCACAGAAAACATACACAACAATCAAATATTCAAAAACCCCTTTTCAATCAAAAGAGTTCAATATGTTGTATTACGATTTAAAGCTTTTACACCATTACAGAGTCAGGTATTTAATGAACGTGTAATGCTCCCCATTTCGTCTGCTGCCTGAGAGCGGGATGATCAATAGAATTATTAATTAACACCTGAATTATTGCTCTTGCGAATTTCGTGTTATTACTGTTAGCACAGATAGCAGGAGTAAGTCACACGTCATGTGATTAAATAGCAAGAGAAAAACGTGTTATATTTACATGTTTCCCGTAAAATATCGTTGTTAGTAATGAACACGGCTTCTTAATTTTTTATTAATTTTTTTCGCTAAAGTTACTTCCCTGCTGACAGACACTTCATCCTGCTTTTTACGGCCTAATGCTGTCTGAATTCCCGTTTTTATCTCTCATTACAGCATAACATTTCTTTCTTGCAGAAATGAACCACCGTCTTTTAAAATGCAAGCCCCATGGATAGAAGATCCATCGGCGATTACTGATGATGAAGCAGTGATGCTCCCAGGGGATACAAATATCGAAGAAGAAGCGAAAGATAAAAACCCCGAAATTGCGGTACAAAAGATTCGAACTTATTTCCCGGAACGATGGCTGTGGGATCTTGTCATTATTGGGTACGTGATAATTGGCTTTAAATAAAAAAAAATACAAATAATTGTTTTAACCAACGCACACAAGTTTAATGCTTTCAATGTTTCTCTTCAGGTAAGCGTTTTTCTTTAATATTTTCGAGGAACACATTTCGACAAGGGTTATTGAACGGTTATAGGAACTCTTATTCATTCAATCATCCATTTACTCAAGCAAACTGACCATCACTTACGGGGTCTGCATGGACTGGTCGTCATATAGAGTGGCGGAGAAGAGACTCAGTTGAATTTGTTTTGAGGGTCAGTGAGCAGGGTCTGCATGAGACGAAAGTCTATTCTACGCGTTTGCCAAAAAATTCTTTCTCTGTCTGCCTCGGCATCGAATACCGTCCAATGTATCCTAAAGAACGATTTTAAGACATTTCCGTGTCCTATGGCGGAACTAGACAAAGTTGGTGTCGCGAGGAGAAGATCCTGCTGTCCCACAATGGTGGTGATCGTGTTCCAAGCTGTAAGTTTTACTTAAAAATGGCTCAGACCTGGACAGTTTTGATAGAGAACAAATTTTATCAATAAAACATCATATTTGATTGATATCCACATATTTTCTTCTGCTAGATCAAGTGGGGTTGTTGAGAAAAAAGTTAGTGCCCCGGACACTCTCACAACCTGGCTAACATCAGCCTTTGCTGTGCATCCTCTGTATGGACTCTCCGTCACCGCCCAGGCTGCAGAGGTCAGTGCTTGACCTACCTTGCACTCGATGGACAATACACTTATAATATCTTATACCACATTTAGGAATATTTAACTAAAGGGTTCTTTAGGACGTAAATTATTTGTTATTCAGCATTCATTAACTGCAGCTTATCTAAAATGACTTCTTCATGACTCGTTGTATACTACATACGACGGCAAGAAAATACAAATCTTTATTGTTTAAGGACCATATTAACGGGTACATGGTATCTACCTTGCGAACAAGTTTGGCAAAGTTTTGTTTGAAGGTCACAAGAAACTAACTGGTTTGGGGGAGAAAGTAGAACGTTTGAAACATTGAACCTTTGGTTAATATATTTTGCTAAGTCAGGACAAATCTGCCAGCATAGTGGACAAAGTATGACTGTGGGACATTAAGCATACCAAAGGCTGGAGTCTTTGGTTATTTGCCCATATAGAAATATCCTTTAGTGTCTCTGCTTTTTAAATTTCTGTTGTATTTAAAGAAACGACGACGACAATAATAATGATTTTGTGTGTCGCAGCTCACCACATCTCAAGACCTGTTTGTCAGCTTGGACTTGCCATATTCTGCTGTACGGGGAGAGGATGTCTGTCTCAAAGCTGCTGCCTTCAATTACCATAACAAACCTTTACAAGTAATTTATTTACAGTATTATTACAATTATTATTATTTTCTTAATACCATGATATAAAACAGACCTACCTCTATACTTTCTTGTCTTCTCTCACCAGATGCGGATGATGTTGGGTCAGGCTGATGGCTTGGAGAACGTTGTTCTGGAGCCAGCAGCACTTGACTCTAGCAAGCTTGTGGAGACTCGACGTTCAGTCATGGTGACACGAGACCTCGGTCTTGTAAGATGCCTTTGGGCTATTGTTTTCTTTACATATTTAACGTATGGAAGAAAACTAAGATTAAACTGTCAAAGCGATTTTATCAATTTCGTATTTTTCAAAAGTCGATGCCCCTTTCCTCCACCTGTTGTGCTCACACAAGCGCACGCACGCACACAAGCAAATATCCAGCAATCACGTGGATAATATCGACAGTTAATTAACTTAAATGACATTAATTAACTAAATTAACTTCGACCGTAAACTGTAATTAGAAAGTTTACACGAATTTAGTTAAGTGTAGAAATGTCAGAGACTGCAATTTCTGACTGCTGGACGCTGTAATGTCATGAAGTAGTCAACAGTGTATTCACGTAAAGGACTTGAAATTACTTTTTACAAATAATACTTAACTGTTTACCCACTTTCAATCATTTCTGTTACTTTAGGTTTGGTTATTTTCTGATTTTTTTTTCTTTTTTTCTCAGGTGGCACCTAACACGACGAAAGAAACAGATTTTTGCTTCACACCAACAAAAGTAGGCGACCTGCCTATCCGTGTTAATCTTACATCGTCTGTTCCTGGCGATGGGGTAGAGTATACCCTAAAGGTAGAGGTAGGTAACATTTTTAATAACAAGGTTGTTCTTTCGGCTTTGTTTCTTTCTTTGGTTTCTTGCCGGTTTGGTATTCTTTCCTCCATCTTCCCGTATAAATGCTTCATGTGTTGTTTTCTCAATTCTTTGTCTTCCCTAAAAACGGATAAGTGTAGGAACTTCTTCACACATCAGTAGCGACGAAGGTTTGGTCAGCTAGGTCAGGAAAGGATTTGTATTTTAAAAAAAACTTTGTTTAAAAAAAGGCTTAAGTCACTACGCCTTTTAGAGATTATATTACCATCTGTCTCTGACATATCCCACGATAATTTCACTCATTAATTTTGTTGACCCGTCATTTAAACTCTAAAAGATTGATGTTGTCAAACACCTTCGATATTTCAGACGAAAAGCTTACACTGTTGTTCCGCGACCGGATATTATTCATAATTTGACTTTATTCAGAAAGTCCAATAAAAATCTTATAGGCAACATCCTAAAATCTTTCAGATGAAGGAGCGTTTTCATTCATATTTATGGTATTGAGTACATTTCGCAATCAATAGTTTTTTTAATGTCTCACAATATTAAAACGTTCCAGCTATCTCGTTATTGACATTTTAAAAAATAATTTACAGCCTGAGGGATCGCCTCAAGTACAGACAGTCACTGTTCTCCTTGACGCCAAGCCTAATATAAGTGTTTACGAAATATGTCCCTCTGAACTGCCCCTCTACAACGGTTCAAGGGTCACAGGTCATCACTGTCAGCGTGTCAGGTTGGTCTGACAACCTTTGTGGTCACAAGCGTTGTAATTTGGGGAAAACCTATGTCTAGGCTGGACTTAATTTATTTTATCAAATTTTACTCTTGAAAGCTTGTTTTGGGTTCATTCTGTAAAAAAGTAGTTATTATTTTGATTTGAATCGCGTGTTTATTTAAAGTTTTTCTCTCATGTTCAAACATATTTTAACGTAAGTTTATGATGCTTATTGATTGCTTTAAATCATATTTTTTGCAAGAATAAAATTACCTTTGACAGGTGACCTGCTGGTACCTGTCATCTCTAATCTGGAAACGATACTGGCTTTGCCTAATGGATGTGGAGAACAAAACATGATCTCATTTCGCTCCCGATGTTTTAGTGATTAACTACCTTCAGCGCACAAACACTTACACTCCGGCCCTGGGGGAGCAAGCACAGAAGTTCATGTTGACAGGTGAGCAAAACACCTGGCTTGTCACCTTTGTTGTTCCTATCGGCAAAGTTTAGTAACTTCTTAACACGATCCATGGATTATTAAAAACGATTCTTTGAATTAAGTGATAGCATTTGTAGTGTTAGTTTTAAAGTGATGGGAAGTACAAGATCACTACAGATGTTCACAATATGTTTTCGAAAATCTGTCATGACGTCACGCTCGTGATTGAAACCATACTTCGAGTGGATCTTGGCAATATGCAAGCAATTAAATACGTTTTTTTAAAGTAAGTGACAAAACCAAAACTGCTATTGTTTTGTGTCTACAAGTTAGAACATTTTTGAGAGGATACGATAATTGAGTGTCCTGATAATAATTTTAAGGTCACACGTATTTTTTTTCTCTCTCTCTCTCTCTATCTTTCACTCAAACAAACGAACAAACAAACAAACGAAAAAACAAATGAACAAACAAACAAACAAACAACAAAAAACACTATAACCCACACATATGCATGAGAAAGTGTGGCAACATGATGTTTTCTGTCTCAAGGCTACCAAAAGGAACTTACCTTCCAACGTCTGGATGGGTCATTTAGTACCTGGGGACAGAATGACCGTTCTGGTAGCATGTGGTTAGTGTATGATATACAAGTAAAAAAGCAACCTTCTTCATTTTAAATAAAGTAATCAACATGAAGAGGTTGCATGTATGCTGAAATTTGCTTACTACTCATGGTTTACGAGATCATCTCACCAATAAACAATAGTTTTTTTTTTCTTATTTAGGATAAGAGGCTTTTATGTTTTACTACATAACACATAATAGTTAATGATGTTCTGTAATAGCTTCTAAAAGAAATGATGGGCAGTCTACAAATACTATCTTAAACGGACTCAAAATCTACCAGTATGAAACAATTGTCTAGAAAAAAGTTACAGAGAAGTCATTTAGTTATTTTGGACTTCTATGAAGTCTTCTTTCAACTATTTAAAACAAACTTTAAAACTGTATTTAGTATAATTTCTTTCTAGGTTGACTGCATTCGTAACAAAGTGCTTCGTTCATGCAATGGCACTGAAAGATAATGTTATCACCATTGACCCCAAGGTAGTCAGATCTTCTTTAAAGTGGATTATAACTCAGCAAACAATTGACGGCTCGTTTCCAGAGCCAGGAAAAGTCGTCGACAAAAAAATGCAGGTAGATACTTTAAGAACGGTTTTCTCTCTTAATTTTAGTAGGTGGATAATTTCTTAAATAAAAATTTAATGCTCCAAACACCTGCCCAATAGATATAGATAATAACATAAAAAAATGATGAAATAAAATGGAAACATCTATTTGAGAAAAAGTAGCAATAAAGATACGCTATAGCACATATTTTTTTCTGGGGTAGATACTTATTTTTATTGTAGCCTTTCAGAAGTTTTGCTGTCTTGACACATTTTTATTTTTGCTTAAATGTCCAGGTACGTTTATTAATTCATAGCATTGTACATTTTAAAGCTCGCTATCGTGCATCAAAGTGTAAAATATTATAACTTCCACTCTCACTTAAAACAGAGTGGGTCTGCAAAGGGCGAGGCAATGACGGCTTTTGTGCTCATCTCCCTGGCTGAGGCCAGCAATAAATTTAAGGATCTGGATCCTGGAGAGCAGCAAGGCGTAAGTTTAGTGATTAACTTTATTGATGCGTGTTAAGTCTCAAATAACAAACTAGGAGGAGAGCAGTTAGAGTTACAATGCTACTTTCCTGTTGTACAGCGATGTAGAACGTTAATTAGAAATCAGTCCAATAATTGCATTGTTTGACTTTTTTGACAGTTGCAGAATTCTATCTTCAGAGCTCGTGATTTCTTAGAAGCACGATTGAATGCACTAACTGACCCCTATGACCTCGCCATTGTGACGTATGCACTGCACCTAGCTCGCAGTGGCAGCAAGGGCCTCGCTTTCCAACGCTTACAACAAAGAGCGATAACAAGTGGGTCCTGAGTTATTGAACATCGATAATATGTGTAGCCACTAGCCCTGCCTTCTCTCGACTAACGGTCTGTCAACTTTATATGATATTGGATACCATCTTTCTTTTTTTTTAATAAAGAAGGCTGGCTGACTTTTACAAAAGATTTTCAATGGAAGGTATTATACCACTTTGAATTCACTTTACCTAAGATATAGCATATGTTAAATACATGTACCCCATTAGAGGTAAAATGAAATTAAGTGCTTGACAATAATCAAGAAACATATTTTTCACATAAATTGTTTTCAACGATTATGCTTCAGTGTTTAGGCGCAATGGCTTTGACATTCTTTTTGTTATTTCTGTTGGGTTTTGCAACAGATAATTACACAAAGCATTGGGAAAGGGATCCTGCGACAGCCGCTCTAAATATAGAAATGACGTCATATAACCTCCTGACCTACATTTTGCGAGAGGACGTGGAGGGCGCCATGCCTATTCTACGTTGGCTGATGGAACTGCAGGGTCCTAAAGGTGGCTTCATATCTACCCAGGTAATCTCTATGTGTTGTCATGGTTACAATATGAACAGTCATTCAACACAGACCTTTTAATCCGTTAAATATCTCACACATGTCTATTACGTTCTAAATGGTATTTATTCATTACTCATACATGGAATAATCAGAGGCAATACTATATAAAACTAATGTGAAAGAGAAGATTTTGATAATTTCCAACATGTAAAAAGTGAGATTAGTGACATATTTGGTTTATTTCGTCTAAACAAGAGGCTAAATCCTGCACATTATGTAAGCAAATATTTGTAAACTGCTCAAAAAACTTCCTATAGTTTAAGCCACGATCAGTTTACTCCATGCATGTATATCGATGATAAATAGTAAATGACAGTGGAAATCTTTTAACATTATGTCTTGGCTGACTATACGAGAATAACCCAATTGCAGGAAAGAGCATTTGTGTGTGATACTTCGGTAAATCACAGAATAAAAGTTTTATTAAATGTTTTTATCCTATAGGTAAACGTAACTACAAAACTATTAGCCATAAAAATCACAGATATCTCCTAAGCCGACACAAAAAACCCCGCGTAGTCTACATAAGTACTAGTAAGTACTCTCATCCATTTCTATTTCACAGGACACAGTTGTCGGCCTCCAGGCTTTGGCGGAAATGGCTGTTGCAAACCACAATCCAGTTGCCGTTCCTTTAACAGTCACAGTCAGCTGGAACTCAGGAGGACAGGCATTCAAGAAGGACTTGAGCATCGATGACTCCACAAAGATGTTACTTCAAACCGTAGACGTGACCATTGTGGTGAGGCCACGAAATGTCCAAATATTTTAGATCTTTAATATCTGCTCTTAATTTTGTTTTAATCTCATTATGTGGTTAAATAAATTCTTTGTTATTTCTTGCCTGTATCGCTTGGCTCATTAAATAAAACATTCAATATAACTTTCTTCAGTAGAGTAAATGCAATGCACTAAGAAGCACTTGCTATTACCACTGTGTCCTTTCAGAGCAGCAACATTCCACCTGTAGTGCAAATTTCAGCTTCTACTAGCGGTACTTTTACTGGATTCCCAGAGGCAAAAGTAAGTGAAATGAAGCAACTAAATGCATTTTTATTATCCACGAAAATAGTTTTAGCAAATCTCCCATTATAGGGAATGGAAGTAGTTGTGGTTGCAGATGAAAAATATAACCGATTCAAATTATAGAGATTTCATTTGTTTTATGATCAGTCAGAATTAAGGATATTTTCAAATCATTGCTTGGACAAAGAATATAAAATGTTAAGTGATTTATTGATACTGTCTTTAGGTTGTCATGCAATACAACATTAACGACTCTACAACCTCCGAGATCTTCCAGATTACCTACCGGGTTGTCAAAGCCAGTGTTAAGATTTTCACTGTAGTCGTACAAGCTAAGCGTGTGGATGGCAAGCAGGGAGGCATGACTCTTCTGGAAGTGGGCATCCCTACTGGCTTTTCTGTTGACCTCACTCATCCCAGCTATTCCGTGCCTAACTCCAAGCTGCAGGAACAAGGTCACAGGAAGTACATCTTGTATTATGACGAAGTAAGTCCTTTTCCTCTCTTTTATTGAAGATTCATTTTCTTTCGGTAGTTTTAAACTCCTTTATAGAAGGTTTATATTCTTTAAGTAGACTTTAACACTTAAGTCAAATTCATGCTGTAAAGTTAATTTAAAGGAGTGATGGTGTCCAGTTTTCTCTATTTTTCGCTAGATCGCGCAGACACACACGAACATACCACCCTAATGTACGGTATGGACGATTTGGTCGTCTAGATGTGATGAATGGATATATAGAAGCTTGAGTGTGTATAGAGGCACAAATAATAATTTTAGCCATACAATCATGATTGTCCCAGGTGAACGCCAGAGGAGTGCGAGCCTTCATTGCCCATGTCTGTGTCTCAAGGAATCCCCGTTAACACCCAGCCCGTTCCTATCAAAATCTACGATTACTACGAACCAGGTAAAATAATTTCTGTGCTCTGTAAATACTTTAAAATACTTTTGTTGTACGTAAATGTAATGGTAAAACAAAATCAAATTAAATTTTTTATAATTTTTGCACAGGTGGCAAGCAGCAGCTAACTGTATACTACCAACTGTCGCAGAAGAAGGTCTTTGTCTGTGACTCCGTTGCAAAGTACAAAGATTGCTCGTCTGGCAGCCTTCCAGGATAATAATCATTGGGATTCGTAAAAATCATCTAAAAATAGAGAGGATTTTCAATGCTCTTTTAAAACTGTTGTGTACCTAAATTAGATTACTATTGTTGTTGTTTGTAGAAGACTTGCCTATCAATACGATTTTCTGCAGGAGTTCCTTATTCAAACACGTGACTACATAGCTATGTACTAAACTAGTGAGAATGATGACGATCAGTTTTAGGAAGACTTGACTAGCAGTTTGCTGGAAGATTGAGCTATTGCGACTGTAACATATCATCATCATAAACTCAATAAAGAGATGATATGAGGGTTGAAAACAAACGTTTCAGTTCAGTGAGAAGGACGGTTTACAAAAGCATGGTTTTATTTTGTCTTCATCGTTTAAATAAGTGAGTGTAGAGAAAAGGGGTTAAAGAACCATATAGTGCAAGTTGAAAACTAGATACCAAGTAATTTTGAACTCTTATGAATATAACTTTCTTGAGAACATTACATGAGGTACGTAGACTATAAAATAAAAGTTACCAATCATCAGCCCCACATACTAGTATGCCATTAACAAATACATCTCTGGTATCTAAAGCAAACTATCTTCAGCACGATTAAAGGAAAGCTTTCATCATAAAAAAAGATAAGTACTTAGTAGAGGGGGTATGGCGGTAAGGTCGACAACCGTGGTTGATCTGATCTAGGGTAGTGGGCTGGAAGTTGTTTGCCCTTGAGCAAATGACGTAAATTGTGATGTCAAAATAAGGTGACGAAAAAGATAGAGGAAAATAACGTTAGAGGGAAAAACGGTAGCAGAGAGCAGACGGCGGAACAGAAGTTGGAATTGGTAGTTTTTCTCTGGACTTTCTCGCTACTGCTGCAACCGCGGAATAAGTGTTACCGGGGAAGTAATACTGTATTTATATTACATGGGGATGTACTTCACAGATCGTGATTTACTGTAGTCCGTGTCCGCGCCGTGGGGAGCTCTGTAGCTTGGGCCTCCCGCGGTACAGTTTCTTGGTGGGGCCAAGAAACTGCACACTGGTGTGAGCGAGTAAACCACGGATACAGAACAGAAATCTTGGTGCAAAACTGTCGCACCGACCACCATCCGTCGCCTGGAAAGGACAGTTCCAAACAGGCTGAGATTAAACCGCCGGTGGAGGGAAGGTTTTCTCTCGGCCTTCAGCTAACCTATCCTCATCCTGCTAAACACCCAGGAGGCAACCGCATGTGCAAGTCCGAGACGTTCTGCCTGTAAACTGTCGGTATCGTAAAAACACTTTTTTTTATGATAAATCGACTTCTAGGAAAGAAGATTAGTGATACTCATTAGAATAGAGGACTTGGGAGGGTTGCAAAGACTTTAAAGGAAAGCTTTCATCATAAAAAAAAATCATCAATCAAAACTACTTTATAAAACATTCGATACCTGCTAATACACCGACGGCTAAGGAGAAGAAAATCTGAAAGTGAAGAAATAAACTTCATTATTTAGGGTGGAAAACATCTACCAGCAATTTCAACACAAAATATATAGTCATTTACAAAGCATAATTGCACAGAATTTGTCAGTATTGGTTAAAATAAATTACAAGATCAAAGAAAGAGAAAACGCAAAATCAACAAAAAGTGTACTAACACAAAAGAAAACGAAGTAATAAATAGTCTATCTAAATGGATGGACTTTCTCTCGTTTCCTGTATTCCTCTTTCTCCCTGTCTTTAGAAGACACACAACAGAGGCGCTGAAAAAATTTCAAGACAACGGATACATTCCATGTTCGTTTGTTATAGAGTACATATATAAATTATGATATTAAAGAATGATGTTTCCCAATGATGAGTTTGTTTTAAATAAGAAAGCAACGAGAGAGAGAGAGGAATGATTATATAAAGTGGATGTCTTACGACAACGATGATAAGAATGATGAAAATTTATTACAAAATTGTTTAAACACCATTTCACTAATCTTTGTAGGTTAACTGTCTTTGTTACAAAGTATTTTTCAGGGGTTGTTTCACTGTATAATACGGTTATTACTATCGACCTTAAGACGAGCATAATTATCATCAACAAAACGGAGCTGCGCTCAAAAAATAAAAAAGCCTCTTTTCTGAGCGAGATAATATTATCCACAAATTATTGCAGGTGACTATTACTTTCCAAAACTTCAAGAAAATAGTTTTTTCTTCATGTGACTATCTTTTGTAATATATAAAGTATAAGTGGTCCACCAGTACAGTTGCACGTTTCGTTTTATGATTTCTGCGATTTTTAAAAAAATGTATTTTGAAGCATTCTGGGAAGAAAATGGAGCGAGAGCAAAAGAAGTTCGGGATATCTAAGTACAGTGTATATTTAGCCGATTCTCGTTCATTCCGCAGTAGTTTCTATTAAAGGTTTTATTTAAATCAACCTAGTTTAAAATTGAACTAGCCAGTGGTACCCGATTTGTTTGTACATTTCTACCAGGACATTTATTTTTAGACCTATTCCTCTCTCATGAGTTGTGTTTACGCACATGAATTTAACTCTTCTTCTTTGGTCTTTAATTCTGCTTCCGATCTCTCCATCTCACTGACCATCTAAACTTATTTTCTTTGCTTTTAAAGACAAGTTCACTGAGACTTAGTTTCTTGTACCATGCACCTAGTTCAAGCGCTAAATCGCTACACCTGCTTTCTTTTTTCACGAAATATCACTTAACAATTCCACCTGAGACTTCATAATCATGGGTGTTATATATCACCAAATAATGAAACCCTTATCGCCGCTCAGCACTTTCTCCTTTTATCTTGTACAAGGGATATAACTCTAAGCAAGATTTAGTACACTGCTTTGCAGAGTTATCTCGCATCCGCTGTTCTGTGCAACAAGTAGCAGTTAAAGATTCAACAGAACAAAATAAACAAGTAAACAAAGTCTACGACCTTCCTAGTAGGCAAATGAATACTCGGCAAATTGTGGCAGAGATTAAACAGACAGACAGACACACTACAGTACTTTGCTTTATTTATTAGCAGACGATATCCATAATATCTGTAACCGGACTGACCGACACCTCTCGCTAGCACCCTATCTTACACCTTAGCGCCATATCGGTCCGTTCCTCTTTGTCGTTCCAGGGAAGAGGACGGAAGTTCCCAAGGAGAATTTTCCACTCTTACGAAAATTCTGGCTCTCGTTAGTCGGGTGCGTCGTCTAGTTTTTATCTGCCTCGCGTTGTGTTCTTTTTCCTATACCTATTTCTTGCACGCACCCGAACTACAGCCGACCTTGGAGTCCACCAAAAGACCCTGCTTTACTTTCTAACTACACGTAAAGTGTCTTTTCAGTTGGTGCGTCAGTTCCGCCGGACCTTCTCGTGTGTTCTTTACTCTTCTTCTGCTGCTGTCGTCACATCTACATACCCAGGGGACAGTACACAAACCTCGCTCGCGTTCACACGGCAGACATGCGTACGGCACACTAGCACTCGCTGACATTAACACGCTCACACGAGTACTTACAGTTCAAAGACATAAATTTATTTACAAAATTACACATCTATCAGCAAAACAACTACCAAACTTAACAACTACCTACCTATCTAGAACCTAACACCTAACTCCGTGGGGTGGGGACAGAGACTGAATGCCACGAGCCGCTTTTACCAGCGGACCAGATGCATTTCAGCGCCTTGGTACTTCTCGCTAACTCAGACTCAAAAGGCTCTAGCTGCCAGACCCAGCAGGACCAGTTCTCGTACCGAGAGAAAAGGCGCGGGCGCTGCTCTTTGCCCGAATTTTGTACAGGGCAGCTTGGGTACCACGTCACCCGCTGTTGCTGCCCTGCCTCGCGCTGCGCGCCCCTCGCGTGACCACGCGTGGGGTGGAAGGGGATGTGGGGTGGAGGGACTAGGCGCTGTCAGCTGTACCTGCTGACCTAAACAGCGCTCCCTCTACAATATCCAAGAACTTTTAAAACAAAGATCTGGGGAATGTTAAGCATTGACGAATTTCGTACTCATCTTTCTAGCTGAGGTTAGCGATAAATTTAAGGATCTGAGTTACAAAGATCAACAGAGCCTAGGGATATTTATATTTTAATGTCATTTTAGTTGTAGTAAACAGTAACTATTGTCAATTATATTAAAAGAACCCAAACAGAGTGTGCAGAATCTAACCGTCGAGGGATGCGGACCTGGTGTGAAATACGAAAAAGGGTGTCGGTTGTTTTTCCCTTAATGTCCTAGGATATGTTAACATAATAGACATCGGTTACTGTTGCGGAGAGCTGTATGGTTTGGAATTAACAAATGTCGTTTATGAAATGACTGGATTACATGAACCGTGCAAATAGTATCCGTGCATCTGTGCCAAGAGGTGTATTTGTTGATGATAAACAACGATGCAGTTAAGTCCCTGATATTCACTGTCGTGCGCAGAGAGAGAGAGAATCTCTAACAATCGATGAGGTGGATATTAACATGCTTCATCCTCGAATGTTTCAAACAGTGTTTTTCAAACGAAATACTGATTGTAATTATTGACTGTTGCTGCTGCTGTTCATCTTCCTGGTCCATGGGTTTGTTGATTTAGCCGTGAGGTAAAGTCCTGTTTAGTTCATTGCGTACCTCGGTTCCCACAGTCGCGGCCACCAACGCAGAAAAACTCAAATTTTCTGGATATCCTCCGAACATTCCTCATTCCTATTGTAACTGTTTGTTGATCTCCCTGACCGCCTGATGGACAAGCTCCACAGAGCTCAGAACAATGCTGCTCGCGTTGTATTCCCCAAGCGGAAGGCTGATCATGTGATCATGTGACACACCACTTATGAGCACCCTGGACGAGATATCAGTTAGGGCTCGCATCCAATTCAAGAAGTCTATACTTTTCTATCGTCTTGTTCATGACCTTACCCTAGTCTGAGCTTGTTTCGTCCTACCTGCCTGGCAGGTCAGATCTTTCTGCCCACCCCTACTGTCCTGCTTGTCTCATTGGAGAGGTTCGGCCCTCACTCATTCTCTTTATTTACCCCAGTATTTGAATGCCCTACCTCTGTCTCTCCGTATAGTGAAAACGCTTCATGCTTTCCAGTCAGGAATCAAAAACAACATTTTCGGAAATAACTATTTTAATAGGTTTACCATGACTGTTCTTTTCTTCACGTTTTCTTCTGTGCCTACTTTTATGTTGCTGACAATATTTACTGTGCCTGTCTGTTTGCCTGTTGTAATATCGAGTAAAAATTAATTGTTGTCAATTTTATTAAAAGAACCCTAACAGAGTGTGGAAAATCTAACCGTCGAGTGATGTGGAACAAGTGTGAAATACGAGAGAGGTTTAAGGGTGTTGTTTTCCCCTTAATGCCCTAGGATTTGTTAACACAACAATCATCAGTTACTGTTGCGGAGAGCTGTATGGTATGGAATTAGCAAATGTCGTTTATGAAGTGTCCGGGTTACATGGACCATGTAATAGTTTCTGTACATCTGTGCCTAGAAATGTATTTACTGGCGATATACAGGATGTAGTTAAGTCCCTGATATTGTCGTGCAGATAGAAAGACAGAGAGTATCTATAACAATCGATGATGTGTACATTACTATACTTCATCAGCGAATGTTTTAAACAGTTTTATCCAAAGTGAATACTGCTTGTAATTATATACTGTTCCTGCTGCTGCCTTTGTCCCCTCCCCTCGATAAACTAATAAATCAGCTGCTTTGAACGCCACACAACTCTTTCGTAAGCTATTAACACCTGTTCATCAAACGGCTCCTCCTCCACCGCCACCACCAACACCACCAACACCACGACTTCTTGACTCATACTAGACAGGGTTATGTTTCTACAGGTGTAGGTATAAAAATCCGTCGCCTCTGGTCCTTATGACAATTGGTGGGTCATTTTTGTTTCTCACAACTCAAGCAGACGAACAGAGAGCAGCTGCTTTTAAAGAAAGGGGTGAGGCACATTTTTCTGCTTCAAGAAAGATACTGCCAGCACGTCCTCAGTAACTGCTGTTGACAATAGTCGTGCTGTATCAGCTCATGATGTAACAGATTCATAGCTGCAATCTGCTTTTGTTTTTAAGTTTCTTTATTCATTTCCTCTGATAATGCTCATACTTCTTAATATAGAGATAATAATAGATAAAAGTGATGGTAGTAACAGCAAAATTCAATGCTGCAGTGTTAGAACCTCATTTTTCAAGTTCAACCATGACGTGTGTACCTGTCTTCGTGCTGTTCTTGGTGACAACAACTGGATTCGCATCACCGCAGAACAGGTAAACTAATCTTGTCATCATGCTTGGAATAATGTTCGCCTGCTATTAGCAATTTACTGTTTCAAAATGAAACATAGACTCTAGCTTAGGTGTGCACCAAAGGAGATGAAACATAATCAGAGATGATGTCACACATGACTGAAATAGTTTAGGAGATTTTCTTAGGTGACATAAACACATTGAAAAAAGTTGAAGTCATCAGTAATTAAATGATTGTAGATCTTTGAAATTTTACAGTGCATCCCCCGTCACCTACAGAGTCACATTTTCCTCGCGCATGAGGCCAGGTATGACGTTACCTGTCAGTGTGCACCTGCTCCCAGATGGCGACTCGGCGGAAGTGTTTGTGACACTTCGCAACATCAAAAGTAAAGCAGTGAAAGCGTCAGCATCGTCTCTTCGTGTATATGGAGGAGGTGAGTAAATAATCTTGCATGCTCACCTACATACTCTGACAAACTCTCGAGTCTCCTCCACACATCCACACACACACTATTTCTCTTACACTTGAGAGCATTCAAGCATTCAAGCATTATGTAGTTTAATTTTCTAAGCTATTATTTTATTTTTTTCAGGCAATCCACAAGTCATCAATATGATAGTAAGTACAACCATTAGTTCCGACTAATCATCTAAACTGAACATCGATATAGAGCTTCATGATTCATTTACATAGATTTTTAATAGTCTGGCACATTATAATTTTAGTTCATTTTATTTTGTACATTTTTATTTTTAAGTGTTACAGTGGTCAATTGAAATAACGAAAGAGCGTAAAGAGTACACTGATTAAGCTGAGAATATAAAAACATCCTATGTGCTTTTAGCTGTCATTTCCAACCAGATATGACCACATTTTCAAATAAAACCCTCTCTTCACGACCCCTGCGGTCTCCTATGCCCGCAACCGCGTTTACCCATTGCCACGCTGCGGGCGTACAGGACCGTCGTGTTTTTAATTTTTTTTTTCGCGTTTACAGCGCATTTTTTGGTAAAGAAATCGCTTAGTTACGATAGTTTGGGCATTTCTGAACACAGTTATTTCCCTTGTAAAGGGAGGGTACTCTGTCTTGACTTAACTATCGTCAGTTTTCCAGAGTAGCCTTTCTTTTTTTCTTGAAAAAAAAAAAATGGCGAGTCGATGTATGAGAAATTCGGGCTAGCTCCTCGGATTTTCAGAATTCTGGCATCATTTGTGAATTTCTATGGACAAGAACAATTGTGTGTGCATTTCTTTTTGCTTTTCAAAGATCAAAATGTGTTCCTATAAGTCATCTTTGTGTTAGACTTCTTGTACGGTGACAACTGTAACCACCTGTAGAAAAAATTTCTATTTCATCTACCCGATTCTGTATGGATTACAATAATAAAAGTGGGCTCTCAAGTAAGTTTCAGGTAGGATTGTTCAAATTGTACACATTTTGATCTATCATTATCAATTTGAATTATTCTTCTAGCTCTTTTAGTTATTTTTTTAAAATTTTTTGAAAACCGGTAAAATTCTGCGTACCGGTGGGTCGAACGGCCTGTAGCCTAGTCCGTCGCCAGTTTTTGAGGAAACTATGGTTAAGTTTTTAATCGGACGGTAGTATAACATGTTTAACAACAATTTTTATATTCGACAGTTGTTGGATTTAGTAAGTGTTAACAAATAAAACTATTTCATCTGTTTCATCCAAGGCAGTGAGTACTGTTGGTCTGTGTGATCTTATCTTGTATGATAACCGCGTTAAGACTTAATTGACAACTAAACATTATTCCGGACATACTCTACTTTCTCTTAAAACAGAAAATACAAGTAGAATGACAGTTTTTTCAATAGTGACCTTCCGATACTGTATGTTTTGCTTTTGCATCATGACTGGCTTGTTTAAAATAGTGTTGCAAGCATTACAAAAAAGTAAGATCAAATAAAAGGCTATTAACAACAATATGAACAGATTCCAAGAAAACTAGACGACGAGGGGGATGATCCAAAATCTGCCTACGAAGTCCGAGTGAAGGCGATTGGCGACGTTAATTTTGATGAAGTTGCGCAGATGACTTTAGAAGAAAAAAGCTTCTCTATCTTCATACAGACAGATAAAGCTATTTACAAACCTGGACAAACAGGCAAGTTTGTTTAAGATTTATTTACGCTGATTTTATAATTAATCTTCTATGATGAAATAAGAGGTAAAGACATGGGAATATGGAAACATACAGATGACATCTACAGGTATGGAGATATGGTATGGTTCAGACTGGTATGGAGCGAAGAGAAAAGTAGTCGAGAACGAAAAAAGACTGATTGCATATTTTAGTGCTCCAAGCACATAGCTGTAGAAAGACTTGAGGTGTATGCAATTGAAATTATAGCAGAAAATGCCTTCATTTTTTTTTTATTAAACAGCGTGTTCTCTTCTAAGTACTTATATCCCTGTTAAATATATAAAGTCTGTGCTGATAGAAACCCCCACGCCTCTAATAGACACTTACCTGCACGTACTTTCATTCCTGCCTCTTCAACTCTTCCAAACCTTCCTCTTATATACAATTGTACCTAAAGACACTCACAAACACATGCGCTAAGAATATCAAAGTCCGTCCATCTGAGACTTAAATTCTTCTTTTAAATTTCAGTCATGATGAGAATACTGGCTATGAACCCCGACCTGTCAGTACTGAAGGCCCCCATGGATGTATTCATTAAGGTACTATTTGATATGGAGAGATGTGTGTGTGCATTTATGATTAGACAAGTCAGCGTGTATTTGAGAGCAGTTCCTCTCTTTCACCATCTGAGGAGGTAGACACAAACTTTTTACTCAGTTATAGTCGAAGATGTCTATCAGCAGGCCAGAGCCATTTTAACTCAAATTACTTAACATGGTTTGGTAATTGACAAAAATAAAAAAATCAAAGTGAGAATTAATAAAAATACAGCATCAATTGAATTTCTAACATTTTCAATTTAAATTAAACTGGCTGGTTCTCCACTTTTTAAATACTACCGACACATGATTCTATGATACATTATCTAAATGGCACATTAACTAAATGCACAACGTGTCACCTTAAAGAAAGAGGCAATTATACTGGTAAGCAGACTGATGGGATAAATATACGCTCCATGCCTCGCTCCCTCAAAAAAGTCTGCCTTGAAATAATACTGCATGTTATGTTAAATTTAAGGCTGCTTCGAAGCAACATTTTTTATGTGTTTAGGATCCAAAAGACAACCTTGTTCGTCAGTGGAAACAAGTGAAAGAGGATAGAACGGGTGTTGTTGAACTGAGCATGCCAACGTCCACTTACCCCATTCTGGGAAACTGGACTATTCAAGCCCGAATATTGGTACATTCTTATCTTGAAGGATCAAACAGTATAAGTCTAGATGCTGTTGAACGTGTGAAATTGTTGGTTCTTGTTATTTGATTAACAGTGATTTCAAGACAGTTGAAAGTTATACTGAAAAAATATATATATATACTGGTATACTGGTACATTTATTGACAGTTACTTTTTGCACTAGATATATTACTCAGTATTGCAGCCTCATCTCCGAAAAATACTGAATTTTCTCTCTACTACACTCTTCTTTCTCTTTCTCTCGCTGTGTTTGTGAATCTCTTTTCCAACCGTTTTTTTTTATCTCCTATAAAAGAATCTGTTTTTGAAACTATGATTAAAATCATTTAAGGGAACATCCACGTCCAGCATGTCTCTTCATGTGAAAAATAATCTGATGTGAGCGCAATAATTAAATTAAGGACAACTATTTTCTTTTTAAATGCCATGATTTTGGTCTTTTCAGGACCTTAATGAAACACAGATTTTCACGATAGATAAATATGGTAAGTGGAAACTCAGAATAAACTCAAATGTGGCTATACTGTGAAGTGTCTTACATCATTAAGTTTTGCTCATTTAGATGTAGGTAACAGACACCTTGCAGATATCACCTTAGTATTCTTTACACACACATATAAAAACAACATGTTTGTATTGTGTGGGCATGTGTGTGATTTTATTTGTAGTATTTGTGTGTGTGTGTTTGAGAGAGAGGGAATTGAAATGTTCTGCTGGACGTGCTCTTTTCTCTTTTTCAGTCTTGCCGAAGTTTGAAGCAAGTGTACATGTACCAAAAAAGGTCCTAATCACGAATGAGATAAAAGGAACGGCAAGTGCCAAGTAAGAATCCTAAATTCTTTCGCTGTCAAAAACAAAACACCACCACCACCACCACCACCACCACCACCACCACCACCACCACCACCACCACCACCACCACCACCACACCACCACAACAACAACAACAACAACAACAACAACAAAATGACACATACACATATATATGCAAGCTAAATTACCAATAAGCATGAAGGTTTCGTTCCACATTTCTTTTCCACAAATCAAATTTGGTTGCTGTTGAATAAACCTATACTTGTTGATTTTTGTTTGTTTGTATGTTTGCTTTAGGTACACTTTTGGCAAACCTTTGACAGAGGCTGACGTAAGCGTTGTAGTGCGACTTCAGACCACAACCTCTGCTCCCAACATCTCATCCACCGGCAAGGTGAGCTTTTCTCTTGGCTCTTGCGACTGAATATAAATGTAAAGGGTGTGTTTTGTTATGTAATGTAAAGGCCACCTCCAGTCATATCACAAGACCAAATAATGAACAACAGAAACAGATAAACTCAGATGCCGTCGTAGTTCATTTTTTTTTTCCTGTTAGTTCCCTGAATATCTAGAAAGTAGTTTAGTTGAAACTCACTCTAAGTAGACTGCATTTTTTCTGTGCAGCTTGATTCTAAGGGAGAGTTCGCCTTTTCGTTTACCAACGCCCAGCTCTTGGCATTGTCCAGTCAAACGTTCAACTGGCAATCTCTAGAGAGTAAAGAGGCGGAGGTGATAGTCTTAGTGACAGAAGAGTCAACCGGACATCACATGGCACGACAGCGACTGTTGCATTTGAGAAATATAAGCTAAGGTGGAGTTCCTACCCATCACAACCAGCAGCTTCAAACCGGGGCTTCCTTAACACAGTTTATGTTAGTATTATCTGTTTGTTTGTGTTCACTTTCTTTACAGATAATGTATCATCCTTCTCAGTCTTACTCGATATCTCTCTGGATAATAGTTTGAATATTTTGTTATACAGCTCATACATTAAAAACCACCTCGAAAAGAAAGTCTTTATAAGAAGTTTGAAGAAATAGAGTAGAGGTCGACAGATGTACAAGGCTTTAAAATCTTTTCTGGTATTTCCGGAGTAACTTCAGCAATTTTCTTTATATTTTTTCAGTCAACACTTTATTATCCAAATTATAGAGACGATGGAGGCAAGTAGGTATGATTGTTCAGTTGTCTAGAATGTTCAGTTTCTTGTGGTACCCAATGTGTTTCAGCTGAGTGTGACCAAATACGATTGGCACCTTCTTTTTCCACGTCAGAGTCTGTAAACATCACATTTGTTGTTAGAACCACACAAGATACAAAGACTATTTCCACTGTTCAAAATCTTCAGTTAAACGGCTTGCTCCGAGTTCAACAGGCGTTTCCAAGAATGCTGAAAAGATTTCTATTCAGGTAGTTTTTGTGTAAGAGATGATGTTTATTCAAACATTATCGATAATACCTATAATAATTTTAATTATAAATTATATGATATATAGGTCTTTTTAGTCTTTTGTGTTTTAAGTATTTAATTTTTTAATGTACAATAAAAGTGCAAATGTTTTCTCCAATAGTTGGAAATAATAGTGCTTACACTGCAATTGCTTGGTAATAAAACGCAGTTTAGTAAATGTTCGGGAAAGTTTTCACTTTTCAAGCTACAAATTTGTCACTGCACAACTATGACAACCATACTTACAAAAAAAAACGAAGGTACAAATAGCCAGGCCATAGGTAGAGAAAGAAACCAAAGGCACCACCCAATGAAGTCCTTCGTTGGACAGCTGATGGCGAGAGGAAGCGTGGTCGGCGAAAAGAAACATGGCGAAGGTCAGTAAAGAAAAAGAACTAAAGGACCAGAAACTGTCCTGGAACAGCATAGCTAAACTTGCTGCTGACAGATACAAATGTAGGTTGTAGATGCCGTATGTACCACCTAGATACGAAGAAGACTAAGTATTTCAAATTTTACCGATCAAAAAACCTTTTCAAAATAAACTGAGATTTTTTCTTGAACTTTATTACCACATTCAGGCACAGATGAAAGATTACACGGCCATCAAATCTGTAGACAAGGCCTATTCTCCAAGCGGCAACTTTCTTAAAGTAGTTATGGATTCGCCAGAACCAGAGGTGAGATTTGCTTTTGAACTATTTTGATTTCTGTTTTAACTTGTGAGATCATGAAAAATAGTTTAAAGATTATGTATTTCTACTTATCTGTTAAGGAAAATATGTTTCACGTACTTGGAGCCTACTTACAAAAATTACTTTAAATTTGTTACACATGGTTGGAAAAAAAATGTCAACATTTTACAGCATTTGCAACAGAGAATGTCCCCCGATATTTGGTCCAGGTAATTTGAACGAACAATTTTAAATTATATTCGTTTTATATGAATGCTATTAAACTTTTTCAAAACAATAATAACTATGAATAATAAACAATTATTATTACTTTAAAGATCTATTTTTCGGCACTAGAAAATAGTTTAATATTAAAATAGCGGTAAGATGTTTTTTTAAAAATGTTATACATCAACAAATGAAGAATCATGCAATTAAAAAAATATTTTTTGAAAATTTTGTTTTATTACCTACTTAGTCTTCACAATGTTTTCGTATATTTTGCATAGTATGTAAATTATTAATATATTTGAAGCGTGACGGTCGCTATTGAAAATCGTGGATTAAACATAAATGATGATTACTGTCATTTCTGTCCTTGTCATCAATCTCTAAATATAAACTTTATCTTTGAGACGGAATAAAATTTAATTCGAAGTTCACTATCAAATTGTGAAACAGAGAGGGCTTTTTTTAATACCTATGACACTGTTTGCCAGTGTTCATATTGAACTTTGAGAAATAACTTTTATGTGTCAGGGGACTAAAGTTACTGGTATATAGAGGACGAAATCTTGTGTTTCTTGCTTTTAGCCAGGTGTATTTACGAAAGGAATAGTTATGGTCAGGGCGACTTCTTTAGTTCAGGGTCATCCAGTCAGCAAGGCGATGAGACATATTCCATATCTCATTTTTGGTCGTATACGAGGATGCCATGGCTCCCAATGCCGGCGTCTTCTAGTCTGGGTCTACTGCGTTCCGCCCCAGACAGGAGGGGGAAAAGTTGTCGCCTGCGAGCGAATCTCATTCAAAGTCAAGAGCTGCCTCAGACAACCCTGTAGTCGTAGCCGTTTTAATCAAAGTTGTACGTAAAGCTAATTCGTTAAAAGAGTGAAAAAGAAAATGAATGGGAGTTTAAGAAGAATTGCTTCCAGAGTCCTTGTCTGTAAATCGACGTGAAACTCAGACATCTTTGAAAGGCTAACGTATTAGGCATTAATAAGTAGTTGGTGTATCGGTTTATTCGTATTTTCCATTATGACATGCTTCTAAAACCAATCCTGTGTTTTTTGTTCTTTCAGATTTTCGGTTAATATACTGATGAGGAAAGAAGGTTAAAACCTGAGTGAGTGTAAAGGTTTCTCTAAAAATCAGTGCTAAATCGGATTCTTCGAGTTTTTTCTGTCTACGAGCTGTGGGGACGAAAGTGTGAAGCTTTTATAAAGATGGAAACGACTAATCACAATTCAGGATAAAGTAAGTACTGGGCGGGTTTTGACTATTATCACCCTGTATTTGCCAGCCTGGAGGGCTGAGTGTTCGCGGCTTTTTTTCTGTAATTAGTGTCCCATAAAACAATTTCCGGTATTTGTCAAAGTCGCGCTCCGTAAAATGCAGTTTTAAACCGGTTTTTTTTATTGGCTGGGACCCCCATGCGAGGTACCATTTTATGTAATAATTTTTAGTTTTCGTCAGGCGTATGGATCATGTACAGAAATATTCTCGATAGAGGGGCTAGACCTCGAGCTTCTACTTCAGCAGCTCAATCATACGGTACACATGTGTCACGAGCGATGAAACATAGAGCTGTATGTACCGCGAAGGTTCTATAAATCGAGTTTTTGAAGAGAGCTAGTCGCAGAAGCGGGGTAGTTGTAGGAAAAACTTTCGTTCAAACCGCGTGATACAATTTCGAAACTAAGATACACAGCTTCTTGATAATACAACAACTAAATATGGTCGTAGATCAAAGGGAGCGAGAGCCTCTTGGAAAAGCGATATAAGGACAGAGTCCATTGTGTCATCGATGATGGATTCTGTTATTAGTCGATCGGGATTATTAAAGACATTCGTGTGTACGTGATAAGATGTAAACAGTATTGTAATACGAGAATCACAAAATTTCTTGATGTCATTACTGTCCCACAGTATGACGATCAGTGTTTTTGCAGCCGCTACATTACCACTGGCGTATATACCTATCTATTACTATGTGGGGATGGCTTCGGAGTGGCGTCGAACAGTTAAAGTCTTAGGTTATGGCTTGAAAATAATAATATGGATGAACGATTTTCTAAATATGTGAGAACACAAACTATAAACCATTGTGCGTTTCTAGTTTATTTAAGTTGTTCTGATCACTTTGTAATCAGATGTTCTGTGGTTCTTGCTGAGATCGACTTTGTGTATCAGATGCACATGAGCGAACTGTGTGTGCCTGTACGTTACGGAAAGTGAACTTGGCTATCGTTTGTTTGAGTGTACGGCAGTACAATTTGTCTCATGCGTTCAGTTGGCCTTTACTTTCCGTTGAAAGGAACGAGATGCTAAAAGTATTCTGAGAGAGTGTAAAGGTGTTGTTGAGCATATGTAAACACTATATTATCTTGTGAGCTTATTATTATGTGT